>NC_056744.1:899875299-899916226 GCF_019279795.1 Protopterus annectens | reverse complement strand
CTGAAGCACAGGGTGACTACATAGACGTGTAGTAATAGTATCATGTTATTAACAGTACTGTGTGCTGAAATAATTGTGGGTATATCACAGCATGCCTGATGCAGTGAGGGTATGATTGTCATGTACTGTTGTCTACACCCATGGTAAGTACCATAGTGTATCATCTGCACATGTTGGCATACTGGTGGTAAGGATGTCAACAGAAGGCTACATACATAGGTAGCACAGGGGATAAGGTAATGAAAGTGTTAATACGCAATGATGGACATGAAAACTGCAAGTGGCATGTTGCCCACACTGGACTCTGCAATGCGGATGTTTGAGAATGTTGATATGTGTGCATTACTACACAACTGGTACAGGACACACAGGAGCACCCTAGCACTGCAAGCTCACATTTCATACCATGCTAGACAGCCCCAACACACAAAACTAACTGTCACAGAAGGGAGAGTCCCCATACGTGTCAGGGATACTGTGGTGGCAGGCCAGGTAGCATACATCCTACTAAGTATGGAACCACTGAGTGAAGGCTCAGTGTCTGTTATTTGACATGTGTATTACTGCAGGTATGAGCACATGGGTTTCCATCCAGTTATTGTACATCCAAATGGTACATGGTCTGTACACTTGTGTGCGCTGAGACTGGACCCTAGCCATCTGACCTGTGTATTTCCATGTACATGTGCATAGTGCCTGCATATTTGCAGTGTTACCTACTGGAAGTGGTACAGCTTGTTTGTTGTACAATGGACTATATGCAGCCCTGCTTACTGTAGCTTTGTTTGCATGCATGTTTGCTTGCAATTACCCTGGAATACTGATCCCACCTGCAATGCATAGTTACAGAGCTTCTGTGGACTCCTAGTGACATCTGCATAGCTTACTATATGTAAGTCCATGTCTCACTTGACAGAACGTCACTGTTTGTCCTGTTCACATGTACATTGCCTGTGACACATTACATATGACTTACCTGGCATTTGTCCACATGAGCAGTCATATATGCCACTGCTAACTAATCACAGGCACTACACCCTCACATACTCATCTTCTGTTGAACCACCTGCTTCACTAGGGACGGCTTGCACCTGTCACCCCTAGGCTTTTGGATATTGGCAGAGGCTCTTGCTACCCCCATAGTGCCTTTGTTAGGCAAGGCTCAAATGACAAACCCACCTTCATAGGTATCACAAGGAATAAGAAACTAAGAGTAATGCTACTCAACGCCAGAAGTTTAAACCTCAAAATGCATGCACTCGAAACTCTCCTTAGCATGGAGAAAATCGATATCTGTGCAGTAACAGATACCTGGCTCAGGGCTACTGAGAGCACCCCAGCACTACCAGGTTATACCTCATACTATGCTTTTCAGCCCCAAAACTTGGACCGAACCACAAAAGGAGGGGGAGTATTGATATTCATCAAAGATACCCACACCTCCAGGTTGGTGGCAAAGCACCAAGCATCAGAGACTATCCATGTGCAACTAACAATGGGTAAAACTGCCTTCCAGGTTATAGCCTGCTACAGACCACCCTCCCAAACCCAAGAACCGCACTCAGCCTTCCTGAGAACAGTGGAAAATATGAATGTCTCTCCAAACACCATTATATTGGGTGACTTCAACTACCCAAACATAGACTGGGAGCATGACTCTAACTCCAACACCCTAGCCCAAAGATTCCTAGAATATATGAACTCAAATGCTATGGAACAGCTTGTTACCACTCCCACAAGAAGGGAAAACATAATGGACCTGATCATCACCAACATGGGGACTCTATGCTCCAGACCAGAAGTGTACCCCTCACTGGTAAGATCAGACCATAAACTAATCTCACTGGATATTCACATCCCGACCCCACCCCCTGCCCAGAAAACCACAGTAAACAACTTCTCTAAAGCAAATTCACACTCCTCAAAACTGAGGTGGAAACCTTCAAAGCCCCTGGGCCTGTGGAAAATATGGACCAGACTGCAGATTCCACTATAAATGCATTCTATGGACACCTTCAGGAATGCATGGATCATGCGATCCCGAATAAAACCAAGACCCAATCCTCCAAAGGCAGACGTCCTGTCTGGTGGACCCCAGCCATAAACAAACTATACAATAGAAGGAGGAAGCTACTAAATGATACAGCAAAATCCCAAAAAGGGAAGGCATCACTGATCAATATTAGCAAAAAACTACAGGCACTCATAAGATTGTCTAAGGCCAGCTTCTAGAGAAAATTGCACAGGACACTAAGCATCATCACAAGGCTTTCTTTAGTTATGTTAGGAACCTGGGTGGTAATTCCCAAATATGCTCAGAGGTAGTCCAAAATGTCAATAGAAACATCAAACCCACAGATATTGCCAACAACCTAGCTGACAGGTTCAGCGCAAACTTCTCCCCCCCCTCCACACCAAAAGGGCAAATATTTATCCCAGCAGAGTGCTGTCCCCTTGACATCTCAGATGCTCAGGTAAGAGCTGCCCTCTCCAAAGCAATAAACACTGCATCAATGGGACCAGACAGTGTCCCGGACTGTGTCCTACATGAACTCCAAGAAGAGCTACACCCAAACATAAAACTACTGTTCAATCCCAGCCTTACTACAGGATATGTGGCCAAAGAGTGGTGTACAGCAACAGTGGTCCCTCTACAGAAAGGCAGAAAGGTGGTGCCTCAATGGATACTGGACACTATTGCCCCATAAGCCTGACTAGCTTGGTCTGCAAAGCTATGGAAAGGATCATCATGGACCTCATAAATAAAGATATTGGGGACCTACAGACACTGGATCATACCCAGTTTGGCTTTGTTAAGGGCAGATCCTGCCTCTCAAACCTGGTTGATTTCTTTGAAACAGTCACCAAGGCCATTGATGAGGGGAAGGTGGTCCACATAGCCTATCTGGACCTCGCAAAAGCCTTTGATACAATACCCTACTTGGGCATTCTAGAGAAGCTCTCCAGCTTAAATATAAACCCCTATGTCACTAGATGGATTGCACACTGGCTCAAGGACAGAACCCACATGGTTAGAATTGCTGGAGCCATGCCAGACTCCAAACCAGTTACAAGTGGTGTCCCACAAGGCTCAGTCCTTGGACCTCTCTTGTTCAGTATATATTTATTGGAGGTACAGGCCAACATGGAAGGACTGTGGCTGACCAAATTCGCAGAGGACTGCAAACTGACCGCCATAATCGACTCTCCAGCCAACACAAGCATCCTCCAAAAGGGCCTCATAGAAACAGACAACTTGTGCCAGAGCCATGGCCTCAAGCTGAATGCCAAAAAGTGTATAGTCATCCCCTTTGGCAAAAACAAAGTGCCCACAAAGTACCACATAGGTGGTAATCCATTAAGTACAGAAGAAGTAATTAGGGACCTGGGGACCCAAGTTGATAGCAATCTCTCATTTGACAACCACGTGGCCAAAGTGGTTAGAAAAACATTTTATATAGCCCACCTCATCATGAAGGGATTCACATCTAGATCAGGGGAGGACATCGTGCCTCATTACTCATCCCTCATCAGGCCCATAATTGAGTACAATGCACCTGTTGGGATGTACCTTACCAGACACCTGCAGCAACTGGAAAGACCCCAAAAGTACCTCACCAAGAGGATCAAAGTGCTCAAACAGATGCCATATGCTGACCGGTTAAAGAAACTTCAGCTCTACTCAGTGGCATACCGCCTATTCAGAGGCGATCTATGCCTGATGTATAAAGCCATGTCAAACCCGGAATTAATGGGCATGCTGCACCTCAGAATATCCAAATCCCATTGAGCTACACGCTTGAGAGACCTGAACCTCAGCACTGAAATAAATAGGACATGCTGGAGGGACAGATTCATAACCCAGAGGCTCCCTTCACTCTGGAATAAAATCCCAGTCCAGGTTAGGCAGAGTCCCTCAATGACTCTCTTCAAGAGGAATCTTGATGAGTGGATGGGACATCGTAGGTTTACACCGGATATCACTTCTGTGTCACTGTTAGACAGAGGCACAGTATACTAACCTCGAAAAAGGGCATAGCAAGATAAATTTACAATGGATGGCAACAGCCAAACACATTCTGACTAGGTTTATAAATGCCCTAGGGCAGATAGCCTAGTATGAACCTATGAACCTATGTACCTTGTTCCCCATTGGCCCTATGTGCTGTTAATCACCATGGCAATCACAATACTATGGTAGCATGTGCAAAGGTCAGTTGTCAGTCACCTCTATGGTACAGTTGTGGAATATGTGGGTCATGTGGCAATGTCACAGCTGCCACATGTACACAGTCAACCCTCTTCCCTACACATGGACGTACAACACATGTATGAGATGGAACCACATAGCCAAACTGGGGACTAAGCACTCTGAACCCAGTACTGGCATAACCTGTCAGGTGGCATGAAATACTACAGTGACTACAATAACAGTCTGATGTAGACCTACACTGACAGCAATACAAGCACATGAACACACTGGGCCATTCGTGGAGCCTAAGAATAGCATCCTGCCTGAGCGGCAAACACATCTGCAGCTGACATACAGGCATACGTTATGCCAGAACACATCACGCATAACACATAGCACACAGATCCTGTGTGCCAAACAGTCACAGCCTGTACGGCTAGACAACACACCTGCTACAGTTGTGTTAGGTACCTTTATTTTCTGGTACAGTGAGGTCACGCTCACCAGGCTGGACAAGGTGAAGGTCACAGTGATATGCCCGTGGGGCACTATGGTCCACCACATAACACAAGCATACAGGTCAGTCAGAGGCATGGACACATATGACTCAGTCATTGTCCATGCCACTATGGCTGACCTGTGATGTACCTCCCCAGACTACATGATAGGGAACATGGAAGGGCTCTCTGAGCATGTGGCACAGGCTGGTATGACCCTGACCTTGGTTGGCATCATACCCTCACCAGGAATGCTGACGTATTACTGAATGCTGATGAATTACTGTAGCTACAACACCCTAGCTGAAAGGTTCCTAGCATGCAGTCACTGCATTGCTATGGAACAACTTGTTACCACTCCCACAACAGGTGAAAACATGCAGCACCTGTTCAACAACATGTAGACTATATGCCCCAGACCAGATGTGTATCCCTCTCTGCTAGGTTGATACCATCTACATATCACACTGTGTATACACATACCACATACAGCACCCACACAGAAGACCACAGTCATAATGTTATCCAGTGCAAATACCATGTATTCACATGTGGCAGGCGTCAGACATGGTAACTATTGAAGGTCACAGGTACGTATGTGCATTTGGCACACACATACATCATCTGTGTCCATTGCCATTACTGTTTTAATCGATGTCATGCATTATTGTGAACAACAACCCACACACATGGGCATTCTGTGTGACAAAAACACACATGGCATGTCTGGAATCCAATGCCATAACTAACTGTGCTATGACAGTAGTGAGAGACGCAGTAGCAGAGCGTGCTATTTGCATTACTGGGAGATTTGCCCTCTTCCGCTGTACTTGTAGGGTGCTGACATCATCTCTGTGTAGAGATTGGAATATGCAGCAGCTGGTGTGTTGTACTGGTTGGCAAAAGGGTCAGCTTTTTCACACATGTAATTGCACACACACACTACTTTTACCCTCTCACATGCACACTTGCTATTTGCAGGATTCAAACCCCTACCTAACTATGTTATGACACTCAAGACAGACATATTAGCAGAGCACACTATTTGCATTACTGGGAGATTTTCCTTCTCCTGCTGTACTTATAGGGTGCTGACATCATCAGTGTTTAGAAAGGGGAATGTGCATCCTGTAGTGTGTTCTCCTAGTTGCCAAAAGGGACATTTCTTTCATACAGACTTACACACACACTAACCCCCTCCACACACACTTAGCATTTGCAGGATTCAAACCCCTACCTAACTATGTTATGACACTTGAGACGGATGCATTAGCAGAGCGCGCTATTCGCATTACTGGGAGGTTTCCCTTCTCCTGCTGTACTTATAGGGTGCTGACATCATCAGTGTTTAGAAAGGGGAATGTGCATCCTGTAGTGTATTCTCCTAGTTGCCAAAAGGGATATTTCTTTCATACAGACTTGCACACACACTAACCCCCTCTACACACAGTGAGCATTTGCAGGATTCAAACCCCTACCTAACTATGTTATGACACTCGAGATGGACACATTAGCATAGTGCGCTATTCGCATTACTGGGAAGTTTCCCTTCTCCTGCTGTACTTATAGGGTGCTGACATCATCAGTATTTAGAAAGGGGAATGTGCATCCTGTAGTGTGTTCTCCTAGATGCCAAAAGGGATATTTCTTTCATACAGACTTGCACACACACTAACCCCCTCCACACACACTGAGCATTTGCAGGATTCAAACCCCTACCTAACTATGTTAGGACACTCGAGACAGACGCATTAGCAGAGCGCACTATTCACATTACTGGGAGGTTTCCCTTCTCCTGCTGTACTTATAGGGTGCTGACATCATCAGTGTTTAGAAAGGGGAATGTGCATCCTGTAGTGTGTTCTCCTAGTTGCCAAAAGGGACATTTCTTTCATACAGACTTGCACACACACTAACCCCCTCCACACACACTGAGCATTTGCAGGATTCAAACCCCTACCTAACTATGTTAAGACACTCAAGACAGACACTTTAGCGGAGTGCGCTATTTGCATTACTGGGAGGTTTTCCTTCTCCTGCTGTACTTATAGGGTGCTGACATCATCAGTGTTTAGAAAGGGGAATGTACATCCTGTAGTGTGTTTTCCCAGTAGCCAAAAGGGACATTTCCCTCACACAGACTTTCACACACACCAACCCCACTCACCCACCCACACCGAGCATTTGCAGAATTCAAACCCCTACTTAACTATATTATGACACTTGAGGGAGACGCATTAGCAGAGCGCACTATCCAAATTATTGGGCATCTGTTCTGCACCTGCAGTATTTATAGGGTGCTGACATCATTATTTCTACAGAGGTATGTACATCTAGTACTACCTGTCAGGTGGGGGATAGCATATATATGCATTTGCAGCCACCTACGTCAGGGTCAGATATCCACATTGCACTGGCAGGTTATGTTTTATACCATGCTTCATGACCACAGGACCTGTAACACACAACACAACCAGTCCTGACCACCCCTCCCATATCCAGGACACACACTTTGCTTCCCTGGGAACAGTGCCAAGATATGCAGGTGTTCACATACACCATTCCAGTTGTTAACGTCTGGTACAGGCATATTGTGTGTGGGAACTACTCAGGCCTCTACAACATTACCCTACAGCCACTACAATTTGTGAGTCCATGTGCTATGGCAGAACCACTCACCACAGCCACAAGGGGGAAATACATATTGCACCTGACCATCTACAACATGGGTACTCACTGTTCCACACCAGAGGTAGACCACCATTGTTGATATCTGACTATACCCACCTTTCCCTGGTCATCCATATCCCATCCCCACCCCCAGGCAAGGTTGTCACTGCAAACAAACTGTATTTATCAAAAGCAGACTTTACACTTGTGAAGACTGGGGTTGAAGACTTCAAAGGACCCATGCTGGGAAGTATACAGGCCACTCTGCATAATCCTTGACAATTGCATTCTATGAGCATGTGGAAGGTTTGCATTGATCATGCTATCCCAAATATACCCATGACTGCTCCACAACAGGACACCTGTCAGATGTACACCAGCCATATATGAGCTGTCCAACAGACAGAGTGAGCTAATACATTGCAGAGCAGTAGCCCACAGAGGGAGGACATCTCTGAACAGTACTGGCACGACACTTCAATCCCTCATAATCATCACGACACAGTGTTGACAGTGAAATTGTCCAGACAATGCAGATAAGGCTCCCCTCAGTCTGTTATTGACGCCCACTTACTGTTAGAGGTCCTCAGCAACCCTCTTCCAGCACACACCAACAACATGGCTGTGGCTTAGCAAATTCAAACCCTGGGATCTCCACTGTGTCCCTGCTTGACAGAGACACAGCACACTAGCCTCACACGGTGCCTTATGTGACCTACTTTACAGTGGCACAGTAGCCTACTGTACTGGGGAGGCAGATGCCAAGCACACTCTGGCTAAGCTGTCATTCCCTAGGGCAAACAGCCTAGTGTTGACCTCTACAACCCATATGTTTAATTGTCAAATGCACATTATTTGTTGCTGATAGACTGTTTGCAGGTCTTTATTGCCATAGCATTCCCTGTTTGTATGAACAACGTGTGTATCTGTGGAAGATGTTTGCATATGGGAGGGATCTACTATATCATGTATGTCTCTGTAGTCATTTAACTGTGTGCACTGGGCAGATTGCTGTAATGTGGTTGGTTCATGGAATAACACGTACAAATACCAGATATGTGTGGCCAACTGCTAAACTGAGATTTGGCCTAAGTGTGTGAGCATGCCCAGTTCAGCCTTCCCATGGCATGTTGTCTGACATATGTCTCATTTATCAAAGTGTGCGAGCATGCCCAGTATGAGCTTTCCATATGTTGAACTCTGCAGCCCACCACATTTGTGGATGAGTGTGAACTTCAACAAATATCTCCCGTTTATGGTTGTGTGTTGTGTGTCATGTTGTGTAGTTACTGTCCAACTGCTTTGTGTATGAACACAACAGGGATTATACTGTGCCTGCAGAGTTTGCATGGGATACTTTGCATACAGTTGTCAACATCCTTTCATACTGACCTAACACTGTAGTACCGTATAGTGTACTGGTTCAGTACTTTCACTGTGGTGGACAGTATCCTGGGCTTTAGTCCTATCACTGCTTTACAGTTCCATAGTGAGCACAACAGCCTGGTTAGGGGCCAGTTGTGCACATCTGACCATGTTGCATTATGTTCAGATATGAACTACTTAAACCAGGCTTGTCCAACATTGGTAGTGTATTCCACAACACAGGTGTATATTTGCAAACACTAGCGATGTGCCTTAGGCCATTTCTAATGCTAGTCAGAGAGTGTGTTTGTTCTTCGACACACATTGTAAATGGAATTTGCCATGACATATGTCATGGTTAGTATACTGTGCCTCCGTCTACCTGTGACATAACAGTGATACCCAGGGTAAACCTACCATCTCCCATCCACACATCAAGATTCCTCTTGAGGAGAATCGATGAGTGACTCTATGGATAATCTGTACTGGGAGTTTACTCATGAGTGGGGGTGGCTTCTGTGTTATGGATCATGCAGTACAGCTTGTCCCATGTATGTCAGTGCTGGAGTTCAGGTCTCTCATGTGCATAGCTCACTGCCATTCAGATTGTACAAGGTGCAGCATGTTTATTGATTCCAGCTTGGACATGGCTTTATACATCAGGCACAGCTTGCCTCTGGGTGGGCAGTATGGCAGTGTGTGTAGCTGCAGTTTGTTTAATCAGGCAACACATGGCATCTGTTCAAGCTCTTTGATACTCCTGGTGAGGTACTGTTGGGGACTTTACAGTTGATGGAGATGTCTGCTGAGGTACATCCCACAGGGGCTATTGTAGTCAGTTGTAACGCTGATGAAGGATGACTGCAGAGCCACAATGACCTCCCCTTATCTAGATCTGACAACCTTCATGATTAGGTGGGTATATGGTATGTTTCTATAAACAGTACAGCCACATGTTTGTCCAATGCAGGATATCTATCACCTTGTGCCCCAGTTCTCTCATTACATGTTAAGTATGTAATGGGTTAACACCTATGTGGTAATTGGTGGGCACTTACTGTATATCCACGGGGGTTGACTATACACTTTTCTGCAATTAGCTTGCTGACATGGCTATGGCACCAGTTGTCTGTTTCTATGTGGCCCTTTTGTGGGATGCTTGTGTCAGCTGGAGGGTCAGATATGGTGGGCAGTTTGTAGTCCTCTGCAAACATGTTCAGACACAGTCCTTTCATGTTGGCCTGTACCTATGGGACATATATACCAAACGAGGGAGGTCCCAGGACCAAGCCTTGTGGGATGCCAGTTATATCTGGTTTGTAGTCTGACATGGCTGCAGCATGTCTGACCATGTCAGTTCTGTCCTTGGTCTGGTTTGCAACCTCTCTACTGACATAGGGGTTTATATTTAAGCTGGTGAGCATATCTATAATGAACACATAGGGTATTGTATGGAAGCCTTTGCAAGGTCCAGCTATGCTGTGTGGACCACATTGCCCTCATCAATGACCTTAATGACTGTTTCAAATGAGTCAAACATGTTTAGGGGCAGGATCTGCACTTAAGAAAGCCACACTGGGTAGGGTCCGGTGTCAGTAGGTCCCCAATATCTTTATGTCTGCGGTACATGCTGATCTTTTCCATAGCTGTGCAGACCAAGCTTCTCAGGATTCTGGGGTGGTAGTTTTCAGTATCCATTCAGGCAACACCTTTGTTGAGAATGACCACTGTTGTACACTGCTCTTTGGGTACATATCCTGTGGTAAGGCTGACATTGAGCAGTAGTGTGATTTGGCATTCCATTCTTCTTGGAGTCCATGTTGGACTCAGCCCAGGACACCATCTCATACCATTGCTGCTGTGTGTTTTGCTTTGTAGATGCTGTCTGTTACCTCAGCATCTGCAATGTCAGGGGGCCAGCAGTCTGCTGGGATAGATATTTTGCATTCTGGGGGGGGGGGGTTGCACTGCACCTGTCAGGATGTATGTTGGCAATATGCGTGTGTGTTTGGTATGTTGTTTGTAATATTTGTGTGATCCAGAGCATATCTGTGAATTCCCAACACGGTTACTACCATCAGTTGAGGAAGCCTTGGGATTATCCTTAGTGTCCTGTACAATTTGTATCTTCATAGGTTCATAGGTTCATACTAGGCTATCCACCCTAGGGCATTTGTAAGCCTAGCCAGAGTGTGTGTGGCTTTTGCCACCTCTTGCTATGTGAATATTATGGCCATTTATGATTTGCTTTGCTGTGCCTCTGTCTGGACGTGACACAGTGAAGACCCCCAGTGTAAATCTACGATCATCCATCCACTTGGCAAGATTCCTGTTGAAGAGTGTCAGTGAGGGGCTCTGCCTAACATGGAGTGGGATTCTGTTCCAGGGTGTGGGGAGCCTCTGGGTTATGTATCTGTCCCTTCATCACATCCTATTTCATTATGTGTTGAGGTTGACATCTCTCACTCTCACAGCTCCGATGGCTTTGAGTTTTCTGGGGTGGAGCATGTCCATTACTCCTGTGTTGGACATGGCCTTGTACAACAGACATACAATGCCTCTGTGTAGGCAGTATGTGACTGCATTCAGCTGGGGTGTCTACAGACAGGCAGCATATGACATATATTTGAGACCCTTTATCCTCTTGGTGAGGTACCTTTGAGGTCTTTCTAACTGCTGCAGGTGTCAGGAAAGGTACATCCCAAATGAGGCATTGTACTAGATTATGGGTCTGATAAGAGAACAGTATAGGGGCACAATGACCTCTGTTGGCGTAGATGTGAATCCTTTCATGATACGGTGTGCAATATAGACAGTCTTCCTAGCCACATTGGCAATGTGAGTGTCACATAACAGGTTACTGTCCACTTGTGTCCCTAGGTCCCTGATTACTCCTTCCATACATAATGGTTTACCACCTATGTGGTAATTTGTGAGTACCTTGTTTGGTATTTGGTGGGACATTCATATTGTCCAGTGTCTTCAGAACGGTTTGGTGGGGTTCCTGTGTGTGAGAGTGTGGTCTGTAGCATGCTACAGACTGTACAGCAGTCTTGCCTACAGTTAGTTGCACATGGGTGGACTCCAATGCCTTGTGCATTGTCAGTTACCTGGACGTATGGGTGTCTGTGCTGAATATGGATGCTCACCCTCCTTTTATGTTTTGTTCCAGGTTTTGGGGCCATAACGCATGATATGTGGTATAACCTGGTAGTGCTGGTGTGCTGTCAGGAGGCTTGCAGCAGGTTTCTGTCACTGCACAGACATCGATGTTCTCTATACTGGGGAGGGCCTCGGGAGCATGCATATTGAGGTTTACACATCTGGCATTGGTCAGCATTACCCTTATGTTTCTTTCCACTTATGTTTTCTAGGGTGGTGAGTTAGTCTTTTCAGCCTTGCCTACGAAAGGCTCTATGGAGGTGGCAAAAGCCTTATCCAATATCCAGATGCCCAGGGGACAGCTGCGTGGCTTGTCATGCATGACATCCCAAGCAGACAGACATTGGATCCCCTTGGAATGACACCAGTAATTGTGCCACCTGTTATAACTGATCATTCTGTGTTTGTATTGTAGCATCATTCTTGGAGAGGGTAGGATGCTGCAAACGGTCAGTGTCATACCGGCCTGGACTACATAATCGGAGAGCTCATCTATGTCTCTTTTCATGTAGTCCGGGGAGGTACATCTCAAGTCATTCACACCAGCATGGACTATGACTGCATCATATTTCTACTTGCTTTGGGGTGACCTGCATACTTGTGTTATGTGGTGTATTGTCGCAGCCTACAGGCAGATTAATGTACCCTTTCCCTTGTTCAGTCTGGTGTGCGGGACAGCAGTGTGTCTCACTATGGAGTCACCTATTACAACTGTATCAGGCATGTTGTTTCTCCTTCTGGCCTGTGACTGTTTGGCACACCAGCTTTGTGTACTATGTGTTGCATGTGCTATATTTGGAGGTTGTTTGATTGGGTGTCTGCTTTGGAGACCTCTGTTGGTGTGGTGTGTTTGTAATTTGGGCCTCCAGGAATGTTTTTCTGTGTTTATGTCTTTGGTTTGCAGTTGCCATAGGTCTATGTGGGACTGGGTTTGTGGTGTGTGTGGTTACCTTCTCCTCCTGACTAGTTTTGGGAGTACTGAGTTGAGGGAGCTCAGCCTCCGGTTTGGATAAATGGTTGCATCTCTCACATATATTTGTATTTCTTGGGGGGAGTTGAGGGTTGTCTGTGTACTTGGGGCAGGTGTAACATTGCCTCAAGATTCACAGATTCAACTTGTTGTAGCTGGCCTTAGTGGATTGTATGTGTGGACATATTGTATTGCCATACTACTGATCAGTGATTACTTCTTTTTTTATGTTTGCTCTATCATGTAGTAGCTTCCTCATTCTCTTGCATGGTTTGGTAATGGCTGGGGTCCACCATGCCAGATGCCTGCGTGTATGGCATTGTGTCTTGTTTTAATTTAGGATTGCATAATCCAAGCATTCCTGGCAGTGTTCATGGAATGCCTGTATAACAGGTTCTGAGGTGTGGCCCATATTTTGCACCTGCACAGGGCCTTTAATGGATCCCACATCAGTTTGGAGGAGTGCAACTTTTGCTTTACACATGTTTTTCACTCTGGTTTTCTGGCCAGGGACTGTGGTCAGGATGTGTATATCCAGTGTGATTACTCTATGGTCTGGTCTTACCAGTGAGCAATACACTTCTCATCTTGCCATCCAGTACCCATGTTGCTGATTATCACATCCAGTATGCTTACCCCTCTTGTGGGAGTGGTACGTTGTTCCTGGGCATTTTGGTTTATGGATTCTATGAACTTTTGTCCTACAGTGTTGGAGCTAGTATAATGCTCCCAGTCTATGTCTAGGTATTTTCAGTCACCCAATATAATGTGGTTTGGAGGACTTGATATATTCATGTATTCCAACATAGGCCAGGTGCAGTTCCTGGTGTTGTGATGGTAGTCTGTAGCAGGCTATAAACTGGGAGGCAGTTTTAGCCACTGTTACTTGACCATGGCTAGTCCATGCTGCTTCTTGTTGTGGTACCAACATGGGGGTGTGGTTATCCCTGACAATTATTGCTAGTCACCCTCCTTTTGTAGCTTGTTCCATGTTTTGAGGCTGTACAGCACAGTATGAGGTGTAACCTGGTAGTGTTAGGGTGCTGTTGTGAGCCTTGACCCAGTTTTCTGTTACAGCACAGATATCAACATTCTCCATACTGGGTGAGTTTAGACTGCATGCATCTTGCTGTTTAGACTTCTGGCATTGGGTAGCATTACATCTAGGTTCTTATCCCTTCTGATACCTATGGAGGTAGGTGTGTGTGTTTTGAGCCTTACCTATTCAGGGCACGCTGTGGGTAACAACAGCCTTTGCCAGTATCCATACGGCCTGCACTGATAGGTGCACGCCAGTCCTAGCAGGTAGAGCATCATGTCATGCTCAGCATGTCATCCCAGGCTGGCACACATTGGATCCCCTTTGACTAACTGCAATACTTCAGCCAATTATTGCAATTGATCATCTCATTGTCATATTGTGGCATGATGCTTGGTGAGGGTAGGATGTTAGTCACGGTCCTCAGGTGTGCATATAGTACATGGTGTTACATTACTTAACACATGGCATTCATGCCTCAGGTGGTGCTGCAGGGCTGCCTCTGTCGGATGCACATATTACACTCCCTGTACATGTTTGTGAGCAGGTCATGTCATTTTAGGCATCCCTGTTATTATTTGAGTGAGTCAGAGGGGGTATCATTCCCAGGGTTCCTACTGAGCCAGTGTATGTGCTATGCGTTGCCTCTTTGCCAAGGCCAGGGCATACTGGGCACGTCTCCTTCTGCCTACTGCGGCAGGCTCAGGTTGTTCCTCCTCCGAGTCACGCTCTGCCTGTGATGGCCTTGGCAATGGTGGGGGGCTGTTTGGCCCAGCCCTATGCTGGTCCTGCTGCAGCTGTTTTCGCAAGATCATATTATGTAGCATAGCACATACCATGACAATTTGGGTACATGTAGTTGGTGTGTACTGCAAGGCTCCACCAGATGTGTCCAGACACCGGAACCGTGACTTGAGCAGCCCAAACACAGGCTCTATTACATTACGTGTTTGTGCGTGTGCCTCATTATGGCGCTCCTGTTCAGGTGTGTGTGTTTCTGATGGGTGTCATCAGCCACGGCTCCAGTGCATAACCTGCATCCCCACTAGGTGTCCGTGTGGGATGTCCCCATTGGCAAATGTCTGGTACAGCTGCGTCAAATGCCAGATGTGGGAATCATGGTAGCTCCCAGGGCAGCCAGCACACACATTCATTATTATGCCCTGGGCATCACACACAACCTGGCAGTTGATGGAGGGGAAGCCCTTGCGGTTAATGTAGGCCCTACCCCGCTCACCGGCTGGTGCTTTGATGCGTATGTGCATGCAGTCTATTGCACCCACTACCTCAGGGTATTCTGCTATTTGCTGGAAGAGACGCATATTGCTGGCCAATACCTCACGGGCATTGGGGAAATATACATGATCACCGACATGTGCTGACATGGCATCCAGGAACTGGTGCAGTACCCTGGAGGCTGATGCCTGTGATATCCCCATCATATCACCAGTTGGTCTTTGGAAGGTACCTGTTGCTAGTATTCTTAGGCCAACACATACCTTGGCTTCCACTGGGATGGGTTCCCCTCTGTTGGTTCTGTGTGTGAGGCGTGGCCTGCACAGCTCAACTATTTGCTGCAGGAGGTCTCTGTCCACTCTATAGCACTCTACTATCTCCAGCTCATGTAACCCGTGGTAGGTGACCCTGGGCCTGTACACTCTTCTCCATCTCCTCACTGTGGGTTGACTGGCACCATCTGCATTGTCACCACCCTCAGCAAGTCACCTATGTCTCATTATGACAGCTATGGCAGCCCCTAACATTTCTGCTCTGAGTTCAGCTTTTTCAGTTTTCACTTCTAATAGCTTACTCCTGTCTTACAGTGTCTCTTGAGAGAAACATCCTGCACTGCTGTTTGCAGAGTTTTAAGTGCTGGGCTGGGCTACTATTCTGCTTGTGTAATTGCCTGCTTCTAATTGTTTTCACCTGCTAGCTCCAGCAGTATTCCCTGCTAGCTGCCTACGAATTCTGTTGCTTCCTTTTTCCTTTCTGTTTCCTCAGGGGGGAGCAGCGTGCATACCAGCAGAAACACACTCACAGTGGCTTACACGCGCGCACACATGCTTACACGGTTCAGAATCTGCTTATTTGGGTTAAAATGCGTGCACACCCGCACAAACAGTGTTACAAGTCTGCCAACAGGCTCCCACATGCTCAGTCTGCCTTATACGCGTGCATACTGTCCTACTCGTGCTTCATGGCGTGCACATGTGCGCATGCACGCCCAGCAAGAAACTTTGGTGTAGGCAACAGTGTACACCTTCCATTTCTTGACTTTCCCATGCTTATGTTGTGGCACTCCTCTTTCCATGATATGTGTCTGACATCTGTCATGTAACACTGACCTCCAATGAACTGCATTTCTTTCTGCCATTTCCCCCTATGATGTCACCTATCTCCTACTCTGTTCCTCTCCCTTATGTAACTCTTACACTACTCAGAATGTGCTCATTTGCTATGTGATAGTGGAATTCAGTATCCTAACACTCATTTGCATCAGATTGCCTACTAATGCTTAGTTACATGTCTTAGACTCAGCTTCCCCCCTTAGCAACCACTAAACGGTGGCCATGTTGTTTTTGTTCTGCTGGTCCCTGCTTTGTAAATCCATGTATTGCATAAAACCCACATTTGTAGGTTTATAACCTTCATTTTTATGTTTTATACAGCGCAGCCCGTTTGCGCAGGGCTGTGCTGCATTTAAACACCGGCGATTGCCGAAAAAAAAATTATTTATTTCTCAGATTTGCATCAGGGTACCTTGCCAATGGCCACATATTTGGCCATTGGCATGCTGCCTGACACATATGCACCCTTTATTTGGAGCTGACATGGCTCCATTGTGTTTTTTGCAGAAACGTACTCAGTTGTCAACTGAGTACATTTCTGCAGCTAAAACGGCTCTTACACGGGCTGCTTTGGGCTTCCTGGATCGCTAATCTACCTCATTTGCATGCTATTCGGCTGCAAGTGAGGTGATTAGCATATCCACACCCACTCCGTGTAAGAGACGTTTTAGCTGGTCTCTTACACGGACTTTAGGGCTGTTCCTGGATCGCGAAGGCTGCATGGAGTCTTACACTACTCTTAGACTCCGTGCAAGCCTTCGTGAATCCTGCCCATACTTTATCACTTTTCTTTTTACATAGCATGTTTCATTTTACTGTCAATTTATCTATTGCCAGTCTCCACAAATAACATTGGCATTCCACTTTCTGGTTTCACCATTTGCTTCTTATTTTTTTTCATCTGTTAGATGTTTCCATGGTTATACATAGCAATGTTTTATCATTACATTCTTATACCATACAGTTCAATCTTTTTTTATATTATCAATTTTTATTTAACAAAAATATTTTTTCTTGGTAACATTTTATTTCTTCATTTATACACTCATTTTCTGCTATTATTCTTTTTTACCATACCCCAAAATTAATTATACCTATATTTATACAGTATTACTGCTAATCTCTCATCTTTTTCATTGATCCACTTTAATACTTTGTACAAATGAAGCAGCATACACCACTGGGTTAATTAACCCTAAATGTCCTTCTTCTTTAATTATATACAAAATTCCTCCTTTTACTGGGTTTAATCTTGAAACCCATACAAATGAAATAAATATATGTAATAATTACTTTTCAAATACTGTTGGCAGCATAAATATCTTACTAAGCATTTTTTCTGAATGGTAATTTATATGTTCTCCAGAAAAGACAGGTTAGTTTTATTTCTTCTGTTGTTTTTCCCATTGAATTCTACTTATATCTTTATTGCCAAATTTTATACCTAACACAGAAATTTCATTCATTAAAAAATATATACCTCCAATCTTTGTTACATCAGCTAAACCTTTATTTTTCTCATTATTTAATACTATCCCTATAATCTCAAGACAATCATTTGCAAAACAAATATATACATATATTACCTCTTTTATCCAAATTTTTTTTGCAAGTATTGTAATGTCATCTGCATATGTTAGCAGAACTGGAATTCTTAACCTTATTGTTATATCCCCTTGTTATATCCCCGCCTTCTTCATTTTGTAATTTATTTCACATAATATTACATTCATAACTAATGCAAAGAATATAAAACTCATTGGATGTCCCTGTTTCACACCACTCTTCATATGTAGTTCTTGGCTTAAATAGCCATTTACAGGTATTTTTACTTTATTAGTATACACTAACATACATAATTTCCTAACTTTCTCACTTATATTATTGCATTATTACCCATGAGATTTCATGTTTAATTGTGTAAAATGCCTTATTAAGGTGTTCTTTTCTGTTCAGAATATCATTCACAATTTCTCTATCATTAATAATTCTTGACAGCCCTTTCCCTTTATACTATATATGCTATCTTCCATAATATTTTCCATTTTAATTGCAAATATCTTTTGTGTTATTTTCATAAAGATCTTATAATTATCATTATTCAGTATTATTGGTCTCCACTTTTTAATTGTCTTCTATCTTACTTCTTTCATATGAATTTAAGTAATCCACTACATCATTCTTTTTACATAAAACCATAATTTAACCATTCATTCAAAACATTTAAAATTTTGTTTTTAACAATCTCTTAAATTTTTATATATCTCATACCTTATTCCATCTGGGTCTGCAGCCAAGTCTATGTTTACCTGTACTAATACTTCATCTAGGTCATTGAAATAAATCTCATTTTCCAATTCTTTGTTCTCCTTTTCTGTTAGCTTATTTTTACTTTCCATGTTTTTTTCACCACTTTCTTTTTTAAAACATTTCTTGTACATATTGTACTACACACTATTCATAATCTTTTCCTGAGTTCTTTCCCTTTCTCATTTTGCATTTTTTATTTCTCTCATTACACTACCATCTTTCTTTACTGATCTGCTTAAGTAACTCAATACTTCTCTTTTTCTTTGTAAAAATATATTTGCTTATATAACAATTTTTTTGTATTTTTTCTTAATTTCTTTCATATAATTTCTTTTCTTTTCTTTGTAAATGTATTTTCTATCATGCTGCTATAAATCTTCTAATGCATTATATGTTCTTTTAGATTTTTCTTTCTCTACTTTTCTTGCATCATATTGCCACTGTAATAAACATTTTTATATTTTTCCTTAAATATCATCCACCATTCAGACCAATTTTTATAAATTGTTCTCACAATAATATGATCCTTCCGTAACTGTATTACTAATCTCTTTCCTTCTTCATTCCATGCTTTCTCATTTATCATTTTAATTACTTTGCCTATTTTTATATATTCATTGTTATTCTTTATCTCTAGCCATATTGCAAGATGATCAGAAAATCCTGTTTCAACTACCTCCCTTTCTCCTATAACTAAATCTTCTGACACTGTAAAATAATCTGTTTCATTTCTATACATACCCCTTTTGTAAGTCCATGAATTTTTGTCTTAAAGGTTTAACTTACCACATCTAACTTCTAGCATTTTCTTATATCAGTTCCTTTCTTTTTATGTTTGATTCTTAAATCACAACTAAAATCTCCTGTTATTATAATATTCATATTTATCACTACATAGTCTAAAACCTTATGAAATAAAATTTCCCTTTATTTACAATTAGTATAAGCATATAATGTTATAATTCTATATACTTGTTGTTTCAGTTTTAAATCTACAATGATTAGCCTTTCCATTTTTGTTAAAGTTACATGTTATATCTTTGCTGTATTTCTACAGAATATGGCTATTCCAGAACATCTCCCATTTCCCAAATTCCAGATTATCTTTCCTCCCCATAGTTTCTGTTTGTAACCTTTCATTTGTTAAAATATTGTATCTTCTAATATAGTTGCATCTATATGACATGTATTACACCACTCCAAAAGTCCTATTTCTCTTACTATATGCATTCACATTTGCAGAAAGCACTCTAAAATTTTCATTTTCTCTTTTCCTTACATTCATGGTTTCATACGTTCATAGCTAATTACTAGGCTAGCTTTCTTAGGACATTGTAAGCCTAACCAATTTCTTTCCCAAAGGTGAGAAACATTGTACTTTGTATTTGTGAGTCAAACACTTTAACCATTACACCAAGCACCAGTCTTTAGCTGTATATGTTCTTTTTTACCATTCTCCTTTCTTCTTTTCTTTTGTACTTCTCCCTTAAAATTTTCTTTTTATGTATTTTACCATGTTTATCAATAGAATTTTTTACCTTTTACTGCCTTCCAATTTATGTCTTTTTCATCAGTTATTTCATAACCTTCTTCTGTGACCTCTTTATTATTTTTCTCATCTAGTTTTTCTTTTATTTTTATTACTTCAAAAATGTATTCTCTTTGTTCATTTTCTTCTCTTTCTTTTCCCCTAGTTTTATTTTCCTTTTTGCAAGCTATCTATGAATGTCCAGTTTTGTTACATTTATAACATTTCAATTCACATTTTTTGCATCATGTCCCATTTCCCCACAAATACATTTTCTTTTATCACAGTTACTTATCAAATGTTCTTCTTTTCCATAAAAGCATATTTTTGTTTGTCCCCAGTGTTTTACAACACCCCTATTCCCCTCCACATTTATCATGCTTGGTAGATATATATATATATATATATATATATATATATAGGGATACACTAGACAATCTCGAAATACTGAAATGTCGAATTTCAGTATTTCGAGACTGAATAGTCGAAAGTGCAGTTACGCAAAACTGCACTATTTCGAATGTGGAAATGTCAAATTTGCTATCGTGGTGTTGTGTTTGTGACATGCAGTGCAGTTTGTGGATTTATCTAGGGTTTCAGGTGAGGGGTGTTTGTGTAAGGGTATTGGGTAGGGATTTTAGTGTGTGTGTGCGAGTGTGTGTAGTGGTGTTTTTTGTGTGTTTGTGTGTTTAGTGTGACCTTAGAGTTAGTATATATAAGTAGGCGGTGTGTGGGGGATGCAGGGGGATTATCCCCCCGCTTATAAGTAGGGTAGGTATGTTTGTGTGTTATGTTGTGTTTGTGTGTGTTGTTTTGTTTGTTTCAGTGTAGTTAGGCAGGTGTATGTGTGTGTGTGTGTGTGTGTGTGTGTGTGTGTGTGTGTGTGTGTGTGTGTGTGTGTGTGCATGTGCATGTGCATGTGTGTGTGTGTGTGTGTGTGTGTGTGTGTGTGTGTGTGTGTGTGTGTGTGTGTGTGTGTGTGTGTGTGTGTGTGTGTGTGTGTGTGTGTGTGTGAGTGGTCACTCATTCATTTTGCAGTTTTGCTTTTGGTATGTGGGTTTTCGACTATTCAGTCTCAAAATACTGAAATTCAGCATTTCAGTATTTCAAGATTGTCTAGTGAATCTATATATATATATATATATATATATATATATATATATATATATATATATATAATTTTTTCTCTTTCTATTTTTAACACACTATTATAGTCTCAGCCACCAGTCCACAAACTCCTTTTGTCATAATCCTTTAAAATGTCCAGTACTTATTTGCATAAAACATTCAAATACCCTTTCAAAGTCTCTCTTTCTACTTCTTTTCTAAATTATATATGAATCTTCTTTTTTGTTTCCCTGTTAAATGCTTTTATCACATAAAGATTCCATGGATTACAGTCTTTCTTTTTTTCATATTCTCTATGAAAATTTTCCATTGGAAAAACTGTCTCAAATATAATGTCACAAAATGTCTCTTTGCTAATAAGAATAAATGATCTTACCTCATGTGCTTTCACACCTAAAGGAGCTATTAAATTGTCTCACACTCCATACCTGTACATTTCTTTCTCTTCTTTACTTTGCATTATTACCACATACTTCAATTTTTTTTCTGCCTTCTTTTCTGCTAACTCACTTTTGTCTTCTTTTACTTTCTCTGCATATCTTTTCTTTTCCATTTCAACAATATTCTTCAGGATAGTCTCTGCATACTCTTTTTGTATTTTATCCATAATGTCCCCCCAGGAAGCATCTCCTTCTTTTCTGACTTACTCTGCACCACCGTTTCTTTAAGTACATCATTCCACAGCCTACCTAACTGTAGGGTTGTAATTATACAGCCATCATTTGCTGGCTTATCTCCATCAAACAGGTTTCTTTGAAACATTTCCTCAGAATCCTGTACACATCCTACTGTGTAGACATTTGCTTTTGCCTTCCTTTCTTTCATCTCTCCATTATCGCCTGTTCTATCCATCTGTCTCGCTGTTTCTCTGGGCCACCTCTGTGTCTGGAACAGAAACAGGAAGTGCTCCTTCAAAATGGGTTTCCCACTCACAACAGTAATGTGTAGGGGTTATTTATTATTTAAATTCTTAATGTACATTATACGTGCAACATATACAAAGTATATGCGATTATTTACAAATATTTACACATTTTACCTTGAAAAATCTTATTTGTAATTCCTCTTTAATACATTAACATTTTTTCATTCATCTTATTACTTCTCCCACTTCTTTTCCACAACCAAAATCTTACCTTCTTTAATACCTCTGCTAATATATATTTTCCATTATATTTTATCTCATGCAACCATTCATTCCAAATAATCCAAATTATACAGATCAACTTTTTATCTAACATTTTAGTATTACTTTCCTTTCTATCCCCATAATATCCTTGTTCTAACATGTCCATATTTATCCGGCAAGACAGAGGGACTCCAAAATGGCCATTTTGGAGTCCCTTTGTCTTGCTGGAACTGGCCATTTTGGAGTCCATCTGTCTTGCTGGAACTTGCAGCTTTGGACTCCCTCTGTCTTGCTGAATTAATTTTTTGGTTTTCTTTACTGGGATGTTTTCACCAGAAAGGGTTGGTATTTGTGCTTGTTCTGCTTATGTCCATATGTATGTCTTTTATACTTTTCAAACCTATTATACTTCACAAATTTTTACCATAATTGGTTTACTCTTTCACATTATAAAAAACATGTTCAGTCATCTCTGCCTCACCACAATAATTAGAAATTCTTTCTTTTGTTTTTTTATATGGCATATTTGCCTTTACCTGCATCTTACTTAATGTTAATCTCCATAAAAAAATCTTTACATTCAAAATATCTCTCACATCTCTCTTATAGCATTTATTTTTCTTCCCCCTAAATTATTCCATGGAAAAACATAACGTATTTATTCATTATATTCAAATACCACTCACTTCTATTTTTCTATATTACCTATATTACATTTCTATACTTAGAATTTATCTTGGTATACTTTCATTTCCACACTCAATTATCCTTTCCCTCTTTTTAAATGATTAAGTTTTTTACAAGTTTCTTTATACTTTCCTTTCATTATCCCTGCTATCTATTGGGTTTATATTATAAGATCGATGTTTGAAAACATCGAACAACATATGGTCGATTTCTTCAAACATCGACCTTATAAAAAGACAAAAAAAAAAAAAAAATACCCTAATGGGTTTAAGCAGGGGGGCAAGCACCCTTGCACACCCCCATATGAGGGGGCTGCACCCCCCACTACTTAAATATGCCAACTCCGAGACCGCACTACATTGCAGTAAACAGAAATCTCCCCTTATGGAGATTTTCATTTACATGCTCAAGATTGTGAGCGTTTGATATTCTCGTGATGACGATGTCAGATAGACCCTATCTATTGTATTTTTCCTTTAGTCATGCCAACACTTATAACCAAATTGATTAAATATACTTTTTTCCTGAACATCAATGTTTATGCTCTCTACAGTATACATGTATTCCTTATTTTTTATCTTATATTTTCCAATGTGTTATTCTCTGTTGCTCATTACCAAATTTTATACCTAAAATTACTGTCTCTTCTATATTAAACTGAATCCCTATTTCCTGTAAAAAACAATCTTTCACTTTTTTCTTATATATATTTGAAACAATAACCTTTAACTATTGACTAAACTTCCTAATAGCTATTTTCAGTTAGTAATTAACACTATATCATCCACATAAGAAAACATTGCCAGCACTTGAATTTACAATATTCAACTACCCACAGTATAGAATGTATTGCATTAACAACTGCATTCATAACTAATGCAAATAAAATACTACTCGCTGGATATCCTTGTCTTATAACACTACTTATTTTAATATCATCACTTAACCAACCATTTACTACTAATTTAACTTTATTGTTATACTGTGAAACAAGTATATTAATTATTCTTTTAGAATCTCCCATATCATTTAATGTTGTATTGATGTTTTTCTTACATCTCCTGTCAAGATTTTCAGTTCTGAATTTCAGTTTATTGCATCATCTACGGCTTCCTGTATTATCAGTAAAAGTTCCTGACTTCCTTTTTCCTTTGTCCCAAATATTCTTTCATTCAATAACTTAATAACTTTTCTTTCTATTCGTTTTTCTACTCTTTTTACAAATATCTTATACACCACGTTATTCAACACCATTAGTCTCAATCTTTTATGTCTGTTTTTTCTCCTTTTTCCTCACTCCAATACATATTTTTCATCAACCTATTTCTCTAACCATTCATTTAACACCTCTAAGAATTTTATTTTGGCCATTCTAACATAGCTTTGTACATTAAATATTTAATTCCATCCAGTCCTGTAACTTGACCCCAATTCAGTGTCTTCAAAATATTTTCTATTTCTTCCATTGATATGTTCTTTTCTATTACCTTATTATCTTCTTTTTTAATTTATTTACTCTCCATTTATGTCCTCTTTTGATTTTATATTCAGAAAATGGTTTGGTGATATATTCTTTTATTACATACATTATTTATTTCTGTGCTTTAGCCTTATCTCCCTTTTCATTTCTTAATTGTCTTATTGCTCTTTTACTATTTTATTTAGGAATGGTGTTACTTTTCTTTCTTCCATTGTAAAAAAAAAGCTCTGTTTAAATAATTTTGTTTGGATTTTTTTATCTCATATATCTTTTTTCTCTTTCAAAAAATCTATCTCTATCTTTAAATGTTCAATGACTGATGTCCTTACAAATTGTGCTTTTCCTGTGCTCTTTTTACCTTTTGCCATTCTAAAACCCCTATGTTATATTTTCCTTCACACTTATCCACCAAATCTCTCCATTATTGTATTATCATTTCTCTACCTTCTTCATTTAAATCCATTTAATTTATTCTTTTAATTTCTCTACCTATTTTTATGTATCCTTCTTTCTTTTGTATCTCTGTCTAAATTGCCACATGTTCTGAAAACCCTGTTACTTTTATCTTTTTGTATAGTATTTTCAGACTTTTAGAAATCATAAAATAATCAATTTCTTTTCTCATGTTACCCCTTTTATATGTCCAATGTTCATTATCCCATACATACAAATATCCACTTTTTAAGATTTCAAAAATTACCTTAACATCTGCTCCTTCTTTTCTCCTGTTTCTTAAGTCACAATTAAAATCTCCTGCCATTATAACTTGCATATTAACACTAACATAACTGAGAACCTTTTTAAACATCACCTATCTTTCTTTCTGTGAAACATAAACATACACTGCTGCAAATATATATACCTCTTTTTTCCATTTAATATCTAATATTGTCATCCTACCTAATATCACTAGAGTACAATCCAATATTTCTATTGCTTTTTTATTTTAAATTGCTAAACCTGAACACACTTCTCCTCCTATATCCCAAGTAACCCCCCCCCCCACAATTCATTTTACTTGTCTTCAGTCTTTCTTAAAATTCTGGTATATAATAATATTACAATATCCATACCATGGTAACCATTCTATTCAGATACAGCTAACCTTCATTTTACATTATTTATACTGTTTACATTTATAGCTAAGATTTTCAGTTTTATGTAAAACTATTTACCTTCATCATCCTTTTCCTTTTTATTCACTCTCAAACCTATATTCTTAAATTTACATTTACTATCTTTCACTCTTTTCCCAGTAGATTTTATTTTGCTTTTAATCATCACCAATTAGTTTCCCCCTCTTTGCTAGAATTGTTTATTCATCTTCTTCTTTGTCTCCCCTTTTATAGCCCTCTTGTTTTCCTAATTATTTGCCATCTACCATTATATTTTCCATCTTATTTTCCTCTTGTGCCACTTCTGTATTGTGCCTTAAGGCAACATTTTGCACTTGTTCTTCTTTCCCTTTCCTTGTTTCCTTCCCATTTCCTTCACAATCCATCTGTGAATATCCTGTTTGTTCACATTATACATTTTAGTTCACAGCTTTCTACTTCATGACCAGATTTACCACAAATATAACACTTTCTCTTATCACAATTACTAATTAAATGATCATTTCTACCACAAAAGAAACATGTCTTTGGTTGACCCCAATTTTTCACAAATCCTGTATTTCAATCCCCATATATCATATTAGATACATGTATTATACTTTCATTTTTCAATTGTAAAACAACATCACATTTCCAACCCCCAGTCCATAAACCTCTATTATCATATATCTTTGAAATGTCCATGACATCCTTGCACACAGTCTTTAAATAATCTCAAGACCAAAGACCAATCGCAAACCAAAGAAAAAACAAAAATAGCGAATACAAACTGGAGCAAAGAAACCAAATTTAATATGAGCGCTTTCGGAAAAGGCGATGCTTCTCCTTCATCAGATACATAAAATAGTAGACTTTCACGTGCTTTTATAATAGAGCATCATCTCAATTAATTAATTTAAACCATCATGTGATTCATTCATTAAAAGGGAAAAATACATTAAAAGTGACTGATAAACCGCATATCATAAATAATTATAAGAGTTTCATAAAACTATTATACTAATCCAAACATACAAAAATTATAAAGAATTATAAAGAAATTATAAAACTGTATGCAACTAAGAACATTGTACACAACTATAAAAAGCTAAAAGTTAATAGAAAATGTTCTAAAAACTGAGGAAATACACCTAAGTATTTTATATTGCTGTTAAGGCTTCAAAGTTTAAAACAATAAACTATGCAATAAACTATGCAATCACTACCTCTTCAAGGCTAAAAATTTAAGAAAACATTTGACTAAAATATATTCATTAAGGCCTGAGAATACATATGCTGCAGTTCTAATTTGCCAGTATAGCTCTTCCATTTCTAATTTGATCTGCCATGGGCCACCTCTTTCATCCTGTACTACTTGTTTAAGTGTAGTAAATTTAAAATGATGGTCCGGGCAATCATGTATGTGCCTAGCTAATGCATTAGTCATATCCTTCCGACTAATAGCATATTGGTGTTCATAAATACGTTGCTTTATCTTTCTTTCTGTCTTGCCAATATAAAAAGCGGAACATTCCTGGCAACAAGCAGAGTAGACAACTCCTTTAGTGTTGCAAGTGTATCTACTCTGAACCTTATAACATTTATCCCTAATTTTAAACTGGTAGGCTGTCTTTAAATGCCTACATTGTTGACATGTTCCACATTTTATCATACCCTTGTTCTTCTGGGCTGGAAGGTTAGTAGGAAAGTGCAACAATGCTTTTAGGTTAGCTCCTCGTCTAAAAGTAATTTTTGGTTGGTCATCTAACAATTTATATAGGGTACTATCTTCTTTAATTAAGGCCCAATTTTTGTTAAGAACTTCTCTAATAAGGGCGTAATCTAAACTATATGTACATAAAAAGCCAGTAGTAAAACTTTTTGTTCTAGTATTAGCAGTACTTACTTGGTCAGTTGTAAAAATTAAGTCATTTGATGAGTTACCCCTAAACAATAAGGGTTTAGAATGTCCTAATTGTCTTTTAGTTATTACTTATGCAGAGATATTAGAAAGTAATGACTTAGGATACCCTCTATTAAGAAACATATTCTCCAATGCATAGCATTCCTCCAAATAATCAGCCTCATCTGAAAGAGGTGGCCCATGGCAGATCAAATTAGAAATGGAAGAGCTATACTGGCAAATTAGAACTGCAGCATATGTATTCCCAGGCCTTAATGAATATATTTCAGTCAAATGTTTTCTTAAATATTTAGCCTTGAAGAGGTAGTGATTGCATAGTTTATTGCATAGTTTATTGTTTTAAACTTTGAAGCCTTAACAGCAATATAAAATACTTAGGTGTATTTCCTCCATTTTTAGAACATTTTCTATTAACTTTTAGCTTTTTATAGTTGTGTACAATGTTCTTAGTTGCATACAGTTTTATAATTTCTTTATAATTCTTTATAATTTTTGTATGTTTGGATTAGTATAATAGTTTTATGAAACTCTTATAATTATTTATGATATGCGGTTTATCAGTCACTTTTAATGTATTTTTCCCTTTTAATGAATTAATCACATGATGGTTTAAATTAATTAATTGAGATGATGCTCTATTATAAAAGCATGTGAAAGTCTATTATTTTATGTATCTGATGAAGGAGAAGCATTGCCTTTTCCAAAAGCTCTCATATTAAATTTGGTTTTCTTTGCTCCAGTTTGTATTCGCTATTTTTTGTTTTTTCTTTAAATAATCTCGCAATGTTTCTTTTTCTATCTCGGTTCAAACTTGTACATACATTTTCTTTTTTGTCTCTCTATTAAATGCTTGTAAAACACACTGATTCCAAGGATTATCATTTTTTTAATCTCATATTGTTGTAGAAATTTTTCCATACACTGTCCTGATTCAAACAAAATGTCACAAAACAAGTTATTATTAATATGAATAAATGCTGTTACCACTCTGGGTGTGATACCTAGTGGTGCAATAACATTGTCCCATATTTCATACCTATCAAGTTTCTTCTCCTTCTTACTGCTTATTCTTATAGAACACTTCTTTTTCACCGCTATTTTCTTTTCTTTTCCCTTCTTTCTTTCTCTTACATTTTGCATGTATGACTTCTTCCTTTCTCTTTTTATGTCTTCTACTTCTTCTTCTTGTATTCGTTCCATTATTTCACCCTATGACACTGCCTTCATACTTTCCAGCTCACTGTGTTCAATTAAATATTTTAAATAAAAATCCCACAACCCTCCCAACTGGAGGGTTGTAACAATACATTCCATCTGTGCTTTGTCATCTCCCTTAAACAATGCCTGTTAAATCAGCACTTCGGTATCTTCTAAAACCTTTAACACCTTCACTTGTGATTCCTCCTGCATTCCCAGTCTCAACTATTTTCACCTTCTGCTCCTCCAGATTTACTATTAAATCCTCAGACTGCAAAATCTCTTTTGAAAACTTGACTGCCTTTGTGTTTAGCCCAAAATCATTTACCATACTCCCAATGACATATTCACCACACTAGGACCAGAAGCAGGAATTACTATTTTATTCAGCATCCCAGCTCAAAAAGAGTAGTTTTTTTATTTGTATACATATATACAATTCATAGCTTTTTTTACATATTTACAATATTTACATATTTTAAACATCAATCAATACATTAGTATTCCTATTTTAAGTATTGCTCCCCACTCTTTAACCCACAACCAAAACCATATTTTTCCAGTAATTTTGTCAAAGTCAGTTTTCCATTGCATTTGATTTCATTAAGTTTTTTATTCCATGTGACCCATATCACACAGAATATAATTCTGTCCAGGTTCTTTGCTTCATTCTTGAATCTAGTTCCATAAAGCTCATACTCTATCATGTCCATGTTTAACATTTCAACATTTAAATAAGTTTTAATCAAATCATGTTTACATACTTCTTTTCACAGTTTTTGAATTATCTCAATTAAAAAAGGCATATTATATCCTGTTTTCTCTTATTTGGCATAATTGCCCCCACTGGTAGTTTTCTTATGGACAACCTCCACAAAAAATCATTACATTCTTTATTTTTTATAATTTCTTTATCCCATCATTGTTGCTTTCTTCTTATATATTTCTAATTATTTCCTTGGATCCATCAAATAAAAGGATTTCATAATGTTAACATATCATTCTTTTCTATGCTTTTCAATCACATTATTTTTTTAATTTTCACAATAGAATTTTGCTGTAAAATGTTTCATTTCTTCATTAAAAACATTTTTATGTCTTTTTTCATTTCCATTTCTTCCCAAACTTCTCTATATTTACAATACATTATTGTTTCTATCGAGTCTTTATTATTTTTCATTACTCCTTTTAATACTTTATACATATTTAAAGAGACTGCATACACAATTGGATTATTTTTTATTTTATTTTACATTTGTTGACCAAGATAGTCTAACTGGACATATGTCCATTTTCAGTGGAGGTCCGGGGAGAAAAGCTCCAAGATAATAATACACATTGAACATTTAGTAAATGCTAGTTTCAACCAGATTACAGTCATAAGCAATACCAGCATTTGGTACATATAGTACTAACTTATTACAAAACACTTTACAAAACATAACATTATTTTCAAAGTTATACATGCATAACATTACATTCAGGTTTAAGACACATTGAGCAGCAGTTATACAATTGTCCCTTCCTGAAATGATGTGGTAGAAAAAATTAGAAGTAGTTGAAGGTAAGGCACCCAAGTAATAGAAAGGTCACTAGTTGGGGTTAGTGCAAGGGCATAACCAATGAGTTTTGAAATATTTCTTAAGTTTGTTTTTGAATTGAGTTAGTGAGGGTTCTAGCGTCAAGTCAGCTGGGAGTTTGTTCCATGTTTTTCCAACAGAGTTGGCAAATAGAGAGTCCCCAGCTGACTAGATGGATTTGTATGTTTGAACTAGGAGTCTAGTGGATGATCGCAGTGGCTGGGTGCTGGTGTAGGGGCTGATAATATTTTTTAGTGCAGGTGTATTTTCTGGTTGGTAAAGGACTGTATGTGCCACTATTAGCTGGTTGAACTGCAGTAGGTTAGGCAGTTCAAGCCATCCTAGGTGATTTTGGTTGTGACATTGGTGTGGCCGGTAGGCTGTGGCAGCAGCCAATCTGGCAATGTGGTTATAGCAGGATGATAGTTTATTAAGATCTGTTTTGTTTAAGTTAGATAATAGAGGTGAGGTGTAGAGAAGAGTTGATAGTAGATGGGAACGGGCAACTGCAGTTCTAGCAAGTGGGGTAAGGAAAGGTTTGAATCTGTAGACAGCCAAGTTTTTTTATTAATGGTTTTGATAGTTTGATTGATATGAGGATCAAACTTCAGGTTATCAACTATTACACCCAGTAGTTTACTCTGGGCTTCTGGGGAGATGATAGTGCCATTGTTAGTGGCTATGCTGAAGGATGGCAGGGGAGTTCTGTGTGTGGGGGAGAAGAGGAGCAGCTTAGTTTTATTGGGGTTTTGGTTTAGATGTTGATTGGAGAGCCATTTTTCCACTGTACTGAAGGTATTTTGGGTTAATGTGAATAGAGTAACTGGTGAGGTGTCAGAACAAATCAAGGTGAAGTCATCCACATATTCAATGCAGGTAGCATCTGGAATGACTGAAAGAAGGTCATTGATAAAGATTGAGAAAAGAAGGGGTCCTAGTATTGAGTCCTGGGGGACTCCTAATGTGATAGGTAGGCGAGAAGATAGCTTGTCCTGCCATAGGACTGCCTGTTGCCTGCCCTGCAGGTTGGATTGAAATCATTGGAGTGCATGGTTGTTTAAGGAGAAGGCCTTCAAGATATTTATAAGCATTTGGTGGTCAACCATGTCAAAAGCCTTGGATAGATCTAGAAAGAGGACTGAGGATAGTTTGTTATTATTGTGGTTGTGGTTAATGACATTAGAGAAAGAGAGGAAGGCAGAAGTAGTACTGTGGTGTGGCTTAAAGTCATGCTGAAAGTTGGGCAACAGCTTGTTCTGTGTGAGGTAGTGCATGAGCTGTATGTGTAGACACTTCTCCATAATTTTAGCTAGAGGTGACAGAATAGCTATGGGTCTAAAGTTTGACAGTTCAGTGGAACTGCATCCTTTATGGAGAGGTAATGACATGGAGATTTTCCATATAGCGGGTACAGTAGCTTCAGATATAGCTCTGTTGATCAAGATTGAGATGGGGTATGCTATGGTGTCAGCAGCCTTTTGCAGATAGTCTGCTGGGAGGAGGTCGGCAGCCAGGGTGGTGGGTCTTAGTTTCTTAAGTAGAGCATAAATAAGATGAGTAGGAACAGCTTGGAAGGTGAGGTATGTTTGGGTACTGGGTGTGGCTGCATTAGAATTAGAGCCATTGGGAGAGAGTTGGCTGGCTAGAGACCGGATAGTCTCTGTGAAGAAGCTGTTGAAGTTATTAGCAATGTCTACTGGGGATTTTTGTTGGGAAGCTGAGGGGGATGGAGTGGCAGTTTGGCCTGGGTGGAGTAGTTTATTTATTCTTGCCAAGAACTTTTGAGGTTTGTTTTGGTGTTTTTGTAGTAGATAGTAGTAGTAGTGTTTTTTGTCTAAGGTTATGGATTTTTTGGTGTCATTCCTTAGCCATGTGAATCTTAGTTGATCAAGTGGGGCTTTTGTTTTTCGGTAGCTTTCGTTTCTGAGTGAAATTTTGGCATTGGTATCTTAAGAAAGCCACGGTGCAATATTAACTTTGAGTCTAATAGAGTGGCTGGGAGCATGGAAGTTAAGAATAGCAAGGAATTTGGTGTTAAAGTATACTACTACTTCATCTAGGGGCAGACTTTTTAGTACTGACCAGTTGCATGCCTTAAGTTCATTTTGAAACTTGATAAGAATAAAATTCTTGTTGTTTCGTAATGTTCTATAGGTGAGTTGGTAAAAGCAGTCTTCTTTGAGCTTGATTACATAGGTGAGACAGTGGTCACTTAGGTCAGCAGGCAAAGTGCCTGATTTATAGGATTGAAGCTGGGTATTTGTGAGTATCCAGTCTAAGGTACTTTCCTTGTTATTGGGTTTTCCTGTCCTGGTGGGGGAGGTTATGATTTGACTAAATCCATAGAGGTTTATGTGGATAATGGGGATTTCACAAGAGCAGGTGTTCCAGTCAATGTTGAAATCCCCAAGAACAATTGTTTCTTGGGGGTAGTTATTGGATAATCAATATAAGAAGTATTTTAAAGTTTTTGTGTTCCTCCCTGTGGGAATATAGACACAGACAAAGTTTATATTTTTGTTTTTATTAATTTGTAGTTTTGAGATAAGAATCTCAGCATTATTGAACTGCAGTGGTCGTTGGGTGTCTATGCTGACAGATAGGGTAGACTTGTAAAGTATGGCTACCCCACCAACCTTTCTGGTGGTAAAATCTAGTCGAAACAGTACCCTGGTGGCAGAATCTCATGGTTCTTGGTGGCAGGCTTTAGCCACGTTTGTGTTAGGCATAATATATCTGGGGAATGAACAGCTAAGAAGGCATGCAGGTGCTGAGTTTTGTTATTTATGCTCCTGATGTTTAGATGGCAGACCAGCAGTGAGTTAGGAGGTCTATTTGTTGGAGCTATGTTGGTAGGAGATATAGTAGGGGGATTAGGGTCAACAGGTGGAGATGGACCAGGGTTTGGATGCATATCGTTATCCTTTGTGAGGTTGTAGTGTATCCCGAGTATGAGTTTTAAGATTTTGAATAAAGTTTTGTAATAATGTCTAGTTTTAGGACTAATGTAACTAAGTCTAGTAAGATGGTAGTATTTAGGGGTTAAGGAGGTAAGAATGAGGGAGGTGAGTAAGGGTGCATTATTATCTGTTGTAGATGGGATGGATGTTTGGAATTTAGGGTAGTGGAAACCTGGGTTACTCTAATTTTCGTAGGTGGTAAGGAGATATGGGATGAGTAACAGGAGTAGCAGTAGAGTTAATAAGAGTATTTTGGGTGATAGCATAGCTACTGAATGAGGCTTGAAACTTAGGCAAAAGGAATAGTAGAGTTAGAGGACTGGTGGTTTCAGGTTGAGGGTGGTGCTGTTGAGTGACAGGTTGTTACCGATTGGTTTAAAACAGTGGGATTTCGTCTAGTACTAATCAATGTAACAGCACCAGGGGCAGGAGGAATTTGGGGGCAGGGTGGGGTGCAAAGCAAGCCCAAGCAAAGCGAGGGCAAGCGGAGCTAGGATGAATCATTGCCTGTACTAAGTTGTAGCAGTTTAACCTGTTTGAGGAAAGAGGGGGTGGGGGAAAAGAGAAGGCAGTAGGAGTGGTTAGAGGGAGACATCGTTTGACACAAGACACCACACCAGAGGTAAGTTTAATGTAAGGGCCTAAAACCTGCACTCAGCACTTCAATGTTACTTATGTTTAGCAGGAAAGACAGAACAATAGTATACAATTGTGAGGATTTATACAAGGGTTACTTGTTCAAATGTCAGACAAGTAAGTAAAACTTTCAAACAGGAATCTATGTCTGACTGTAGAAAGCCAGAAAGGTACAAGGTATACCTGTAAAAATTGGAGTCAGAGAGACAAATCTAAGAGTCAGTGTACTTTAGTTACAGGGGTAGGAGGCAAACACTCAAGTAGAAAAGAGCCCTATGGCTGACCAAAATAGTGACTCGCTTAGTTACACAGCACTGTAAGAGAAAGCTTAACAAATGTTTTTTTTTTATATGTGTAACCAACATTGATTAATTGCTGGGAGAAAAACTGTTTTTGTTGTTAGAGACTGTGGTGGCCAATTGCAATCCTGTAGACACTGTTATGCAGGAGCTACAGTATGTTAGTGTAGGTAAATGTAGAGTTCAACTAGGAAAAGAGAAAAGCAGAGATTCTAGGGTAAGCATGAAGACAGCAACAGACAGTTATTATATAATAATGCATTCAGAAAGGTTTGGGGGGTAAAGTAGCACACTTCACAGTGGACTAGGATTTATAGCTAAGAAACCTTAGCAAGAAAGCAATGCAGTAAATAACAAACACTTGCCAGATTTTACAGATATACCAGAAAAACTAAATCAATCATTCACAATTGTACAACTGGAAAATTGTCAGTACAAGCAATTCAGGTATAGCTAGCACAAATTATTCAGGTCATAAAAGCACTTATTCAATGTGTGTGAGCAATTTTAACATTAAAAACATATGCAGCAAGTAGTAGCCCTGTTTATCACTTTCTCTACGTACAGGTTCAGTTTAAATACAAATATTACCACAGAAATTCAGTAAAGTCACTAGCTACTTATAGAGCTTGTGCAACAAAAATAGAGCAGTCTGTGCAGTATCAGAATTTAGCAGCAGCTCATTCAGTTACACAAAAAAAGCAAAAAATCCATACAATGAAGAAACTTACACTGAGTAACACCAAGTCAACCAAGGCGGGAAGAGACAGGGAAATCCTAAGCACCTAGATTTGAAAAATGATGCCTGTACTAAGTTATAGAAGTTTAACCTGTTTGAGGAAAGAGGGAGGGGGAATACAGTAGGAGTGGTTAGAGGGAGACCTTGTTTGACTCAAGACACCACACCAGAGGTAAGTTTAATTTAAGGGCCTAAAGCATGCACTTAGCACTTTAATGTTACTTATGTTTAGCATGAAAGATAGACCAATAGTATACAATTTTGAGGATTTTTACAAGGGTTACTTGTTCAAATGTCAGACAAGTAAGTAAAACTTTCAAACAAGAATCTACATCTGAGTGTAGAAAGCCAGAAAGGTACAAGGTATACCTGTAAAAATTAGGGTCAGAGAGACAAGTGTAAGAGTCAGTGTATTTTACAACTCACAAAACGAAATCCAAAAACTTTAAAACTGAAAAAGACTTGTTAAGCAAAACACCTTCACAGATCACAACGAGACCAAGTGGTTATTAGCGCTTTCATTCACCTTTATTTTGTGAACTTCTTCAGAAGAAGTGCTAATAACCACTTGGTCTCGTTGTGGTCTGTGAAGGTGTTTTGCTTAACAAGTCTTTTTCAGTTTTAAAGTCAGTGTATTTTAGTTACAGGGGTAGGAGGCAAACACTCAAGTAGAAAAGAGCCCTATGGCTGACCAAAATAGTGACTCACTTAGTTACACAGCACTGTAAAAGAAAGCTTAACAAATGTTTTATATATATATATATATATATATATATATATATATATATATATATATATGTGTGTGTGTGTAACCTACTGTGATTAATTGCTGTGAGAAAAACTGTTTTTGTTGTTAGACACTGTGGTGGCCAATTGCAATCCTGTAGACACCATTATGCAGAAGCTGCAGTATGTTAGTGTAGGTAAATGTAGAGATTAAGCAGTCCCAATGCCCTTGCTCATCCTTCATATACAAAATTCCCCTCTTAACCAGGTTCAGTCTTGACCCCCAAATAAATGAAAAAATATCTGCATAATTTATTTTTCATATTTCATTGGCATCATGTAAACATTTGCTATATAAGCTATTTTACCTATTATTATTGTGTTTATTAAATATGCTTTCTTCTTGTATGAAAACCTATATGTCTTCCAGAATATAATCGTCTCTGATTTCTTTAATAATTTTGTCCCATTGTTCATGTTTATATTCTGTACCTCCAAATACTATTCCTAAAATATCTATACTCTTCTCATTATATTCCACACATCCTATAATACCTTCATACCAAAATCCTATACTTTTTTCTTTATTTATGTTTAAATCAATTTTATTCAACTGTATACTTAATTTTTCCATTTTTTTTCCATCCATGCTTTATTTTTTTGCTATTACTACAATATCATCAGCATAAAGTATACATTACTGGCAACTGTATTTGTATTCCCTGCATCATTCTATATCCTCCCTTACTTGACATTTTATTAATTTCCATTACTACTGTGTTCATGATTATAGCAAAGATCATACTCCTTGTTTTATACCGCATTTCTATTTTCAAATTCTCCCCAATCCAACCATTTATGTTCAGTCTTACATAATTCTTTTCATATATTGATTTAATTACTTGTAATATTTTCACTTGTGTTATATGCTTGTAAAATACTCCATAATGCTTCATACTGAATATTAGCATATGCCTTACTAACATCCCTTATCATGATTTTTGTTTCGACTTTTTTATTAATAATATCATCAATTACTTCCCTTATTATCCACAATAGGTTTTGACTCCTTTTTCCTTTTCTCCCAAACAGGTTCTGATCAAATAGTGTTTTTGGTTTACATTGTAATCTTTAAGTTACTATTCTCATGAAAATGTTATAGTCTGTGCTATTCAGTGCAAATGGTCTCCATTATTTTATTTCATCTTCATCACCTTTCTTTAATATAAATTTCATCACACCTGTGCACGTTTCTTTATACTTAATCCCTTTTTCTAGCCACTCATTCATTACTTCTGTTAACATTTTTTGCCAGTCATACATTTTTTATATATACTATATTCAATTCCATCCAAACCTGCCACTGAATTAATATTTATATCTTTCAAGATCTCATTCAACTCGTTTATGTATATTTTCTTTCTAAATATTCATTGTCTTCCTTATATAATATTCCCCATTGTAAATGTGTTATACGTTAACTTCTTTTTTACTTTATAAATCTAATACATATTCTTTAATTATTTCATATATTTCTTCTTGTTTTTTAACTTGCTTCCCTTTTTTATTTTTTTAATTCTGTCATTATCTTTCCTTCTTTTACTATCTTACATAAGTATGATGTTACTTCTTTTTTTCTTGCAAACAATATTTTTGTTTAAATAATAATTTATTAACCTTATCCTGATTTCTTCTATATAATTATTTTTCTTTTTCATAAAACAATTTTTTTCTCCTCTATTAATCTTTAAATATTTTTGACATAATATTTTGTATTCCATCCTTTCTTTTTTTTTCTTTTCAATGCATTCTCTTCTCCTTCTTCTTCTTTCGGCTTTTCCCAGTTAGGGGTCGCCACAGTGGAACTCTGGTCCGCTAATGATTGGCAGTAAATTTTTACGGTGCCAAGGTGCCAGCCCGATGCCCAAACTTCAATAAAGGCACGCCCATTCACGCATGTTTTTTGAATGCCACTCGACCGTGCGGATGAAATGTGGACTCTCCACACAGAAGGTGGTCCAGCCAAGAATCGAACGAGAGAACCTCTTGCTGTGAGATGATAATGCTATCACTGCACCACCACGGCAGCTTCTACTTTTTTTGAATTTCATTTATAAATCAATCCACCAAATTGTCCAATTTTCATAAAAATCTCTCATACCAATATGTTGTTGCCATAATTATTTTTTCTTATTTAATATATTCCTCATTTTCATGAATTCTTATCCAAATTGCCACATGATCAGAAAACCCAGTATATTTGATTCCTTTTTAAGTCATTCTGTGAGTCATTTTTAGGCCTTCTGATATCAAAAAACAATCATTTTCTGTCTTAACTTAATTTCTTTTATAAGTCCAGTGTTTATTTTTCCATATTTTTAATTTTCCACTTTTCATAATTTTAGTAATCATTTTAACATCACAACTGTTCTTTTTATTTGTCAAATTACAGTTAAAGTCACTTGTCATTAGTATATCCTTTTAACACAGACATAATTAAATATACTTTTAAACATTGTTTCTCTTTCTTTTTTGTTACATGTGCATATAAAGCTATTAATCTATACACATATTTTTCCTGCTTAAATCCACTATGTTATTCAGCCCAGTTCTATTATTCTAATAGCTAATATTTTTTAAATGTTATTTGCATAACATACATATACCTGAGCATGTTTCTTTGCCTGTATTCCAAACAACAGTGCCATTCCAAAGTTTTTCTGTTCGCACCCTTTCTTCTTCTGTTAATATTCTAATGTCTTCTAACACTATTACTTACACATCTACTGCAGTGCACCATCGTAAAATACTTATTCTCCATTTAATATTCCTCATACTGTTCACATTCAAAGCTAATATTTTCAGCTTTATACAACTGATATTAAAATAATTTTCTTATCCATTACCTTTCTTATTTTCTTTAACCATTATATTTTGATTTCCCTACCTCTCTTTCCTATTGAATTTCTCTTGGCTTTTACTATATGCCACACTGACTCTTCTCAATTTGTTTCATCTGTCTCTCTTTCTTTTCTTTTTCCTTCTCTTTGTCTTGCCCCTTACATTGAAATACTACTTCTATGTTTATTTCTTGTTGTGTTCTGTGTTCTTCTACAACATTTTCTAAATCTTTTTCCTGTATAATTTCACCTTCATTTTCATTTTCTTGTGTATATATATATATATATATATATATATAGAGAGAGAGAGAGAGAGTTTGTCAAATGCTAATTTGTTTAACAATGCTATGTTAAATGTTGTTTTAAGGGATGTACATGTTTTCAATTAAAGTTTGACTAAGGGTTAGATTAGGGAATAGATTTAGTGTTGTGGTGAGGTTGGGGAATAGATTTAGTGTTGTGGTGTGAGTGTGTGTGTGTGTGTGTGTGTGTGTGTGTGTGTGTGTGTGTGTGTGTGTGTGTGTGTGTGTGTGTGTGTGTGTGTGTGTGTGTCCAAGTGTCTTGAGCAGTGGTATTGTTAGGGGAAGAAATCATAAATTAATGTGTAGAGTTAGTGTTAGAGTCAAGTGAAAGGGGATGTCACACCCCCAGTTCATTTTACTTATGTGTGATAACCCTAAACCTGCCTATACCCATACATTTGCAAATTAATTTATGAAAAATCTTTTTCCTAACTGTCTCACTAATCAGACAAAGTTATTCTGCAGAGATCATTAGGACTGAGGTTAAGTAATCGGATAAAGAGACTATTTTGTTTCCTTTTTCAATTGCTTCTTATTTAATGTGCTTCTTTTAAAGGTAAGTACATTTCTGAAGTGTCAGTGCTGATGTGTTAGGCATAAATGCTTGCAAAGTTTGATTATTTGTCATGTAATTGTGTATTTATGTGTGTATACACGCAGACACACACACACACACACACACACACACACACATACAGATACACATATATTTATATATATATATATATATATATATATATATATATATATATATATATATATATATATACACACACACACACACACACACACACACACACACACACACACACACACAAACACACGTGTGTGTGTGTGTGTGTGTGTGTGTGTGTGTGTGTGTGTGTGTGTGTGTGTGTGTGTGGGTGTGGGTGTGGGTGTGGGTGTGTGCGTGTACATCTCTCTCTCTCTTTGTATATATGTATATATATATATATATATATATATATATATATATATAGATATATGTGTATATAAATATATATATATATATATATATATATATATATATATATATATAAATGTGTGTGGACATTTTTCTTGCTCCCCACTCCAGTGCCATGCCACACCAATGTTCCAATAGTTTCCTTAATGAATATGTTTAAGACATATTGAGAATAAACTTCAAAAGATACTGTGTCTCACCCATAAATCTGATAATCATGGCATGTGTTTATCCTCTGGTATATGTAACTGCACAAAATATCTTAACATTTTGATAATATGGTTTCATGACTTCTAAAGTTAAAATATAACTTGCATATCTCTGTAACCTTAAGTTTACTCTTTTTTGCTCATTTTCAGATTATATGTTTTAAGATATTGAGTATTTTCTCATCTAGCTTAATTTGCTATATAGTTTGCAAAAGGACTGAGAAATTCTTTGCATTAAGCACACCAATAACAACGTATTCTATACTACAATGCTGATAATGTTCCTCTTTATAACATTACTCAGTTCAAGGAGACTAATGCATATCAAGCTTCACATGGTTACCAGGTTATTCACCCACAAAGAAAGTTCAGAATGTTCATTAAAATTGCCTATACCCACTAATTTATGCAGCTCTCTTTCTTTTATAACTCATTGCTACTGGAACTTTCTGTGATGCATTCATGACTGTTAACATGTAAAGAGCTATCAGAACGTGATGTAAACCTGGCAAACATCCCACGGCAGTAATTGAAATTTCATAGTTATAAAGCAAATCATTGCTCTTTACATAAATATAATTAATTCTTTTTATCATAATAAACCTTTGGAAAGTTGAATGACTAACAACAGACAGGGATTCTATTCCAACTATTTGAAAATTAGTCCTGCATTTCTTATTCTGCAAATATGTATTGCGTCATATAGTCTTATATTTCTCATTCATAGCTGAACAATGTTCTGACCTGTTGGTAACATTTAAAGGTTTGAATAAATAAACAGCTTACACGCAGAAGGCAGACCCATAACTGGCTCATCTAGCACCTGGTGCTGCCCCCCCCCCCCAAAAATCTGGTGCCCTAATCAATCAGCTCTTCAACTGAAGACCAAAAA
>NC_056744.1:899772799-899872799 GCF_019279795.1 Protopterus annectens | reverse complement strand
GTGGACACTGTGGGTCTTGTAAACAAATTTGCAAATCCAAACAATTTTCCAGTCAAAACACCAGCAAGGAATATGAGTGTAAGATATTTGGCAACTGCAGCAGCAGTCGGGTGGTATATTTGGCCACTTGTCATTGTTCTGCCTTCTATGTGGGTCAAACATCGAGACCATTGAGAACACGTATCAATGAACATAGAAGTGACATTAAGAATAAGAAAGACCACAATGCTCTTTTCCGTTATACTTTGAAGCATCCACAGGCTCAGTACACATTTATGATTATTAATAGAATCACAGGAGATCGGAATAATCCACAAGGTTGGCACAGCATTCTAAATCATAAAGAAAGGTATTGGATCACCACATTGGGAGCACTTTTCCCACCAGGTTTGAATGATCATTTATAACCTATATCAATTGTTGTCATATTATATGTTATTATAACCTATTTTTTCACATTTGTGTATTCCAGGTTCCAGCGGATACCTTATTAGATGTCGTGATAATATGAATGCTCACCAATAACCACAAATTTATTGAGAACATTATTGTTACCAAATTATTACTTATATCTTGTGTTTTCTATCTTCTCATATATATTTTTAACCATTATTTATATATTGTTTGTTGACCATTCCATAATGGTGCACATATATTTATGGCCTATGTGGATTTATATTCATGATTTGGTAGATATATATTACTATTTTTATGCTACATATTTAATAAGTTATAGTTGTTTGTGAATTCATGGCTACACTGACACATATGTGTTTATTATTTATTTGTTCATTTAAGTTTTTCTCCTGTTTTTGCTGTGGGAACAAACTATTATTAATTATTCAGGGATTTTCATTCTCATTGGTTAGGCATTCTCATAAATATTCATTGAGCAATGTTTTGTGTTTTTGCTGTGTATCACTGATGAAGGCATATATATTTTTTTGCCGAAACCGGTCTGATTATTAAAGACATGTATAATCAGCAATTATTTGAGTAATAGTATTATTTTTACTGATTCACGAATCTGCTGGCCAGCAGTGTTTTTTTAATCACAAAAGTCCCATAGTAATAAACTTTTGTTTTGTTTTGTTTGTTTTTTTTGGTTGTTTTTTTTTTTTCGTTCCCAGCACAGTTGTCTGCCATCAACAGTGTCCCAAAGTGCTACCTCATTCATCCACTTCACCTTCCCTGACACATATCTGACTTCTGTTTTTGGCCAAGGGCACAGGGATGGGGAAATCCCTAGTATAAGCAATCATGAGAAAGCTTTGGTACAATGCAAACTGAGTAGCTATGGAAGATTTTTTTTAATGATTTGCATCAGTTATTGATAGTCATTGGCTGTAAACCCTGCCCCTCCCACCCTGGGTAGCTGAGTTGACAAAAATGTCAAAACACCCTATCCCTCTCACCATCTGACACATAAGGGCTTGGATTCAGTAACTGAATCTAAATCTCCAGGGTTGTTGTGCAGTCAGGGCTCCATCACACCTCACCACAGAGCCAGCTTCAGGAATGCACAATGTTAAAGCAGAGAAAAACACAGGGACCAGGATGAGTTAATTATTTATGTTTTGACTTATGTAAACTAAATTTAACTTGCCATATAAGCACAGTTTTCATTACATCTGATGTCAACAGTAGAAGATCGAGTTAACTACCAGTGTACTGAAATAACAGCTTAACAGTGAAGGCTGCTCATTCCCACTGTTATATTGCTACATGTGTATGTGGGACAGGGAAGCAAACATTTCAGAGAATGAATGGGCACTTTGTTACTATTATGCATTTACAATGATCAGCTGTGATTTATTGAAAAAGGATAATTTTCTTAATTTTACATATTAAAACTACTGGAGGGGCATTGATATATACAGAAGATAAAGACCACTGACCAGTATTCTCTAGTTTCTAATAGAATCTGTCCTTTCAAGTTCTTTAAGAAGAACCTGGACGACTGGATGGGAAACAGAAAATACACCCCTGGGATCCCACTTGTGTCCCTGCTGGACAGGGGAAACAGGTGCTGACTTTGTGGGAACAAGGGCAAAATTATTGGCTAGAGTTATAAGGGCCTCTGGGCCAATAGCCTAGTATCATCCTATGAACTTATGAACCTATGAAAAGATAACCAAAAAACAGTAGTTAACGCAACATTCATGTTTTGCTTTTAAGTGGTGTTCACATAAAAGCTTTATTGATCTGTATAAAAAATACCAAGATGTTTTCTAGTGTAGAACAGTTAGATACAGAATGAACATGTGACAGGAACTCTTTCAATGACATTTGATTAGTTTCCTTTAACAAATAACTCACAGGCCAGAAGATCATATATGCCTTGTGAAAAAGTCTGTCACTCCCACTTGTCTATGGCAATCTATTCAGTGGCAGAAGTAGGACTTCTGGTAGGTGACAGATAAAAGAATATGGTAAACAGATTTACCCAACAACAGTGTACTCGAAGTTATAACCAAAACAATCGGGAGTATTTAGAAAATCTTCAGGCAATGATAATTAAATGAAGATAGAATTGACAAGATGGCTTTTTTCACTGTGAAAGACGCACCATAAAATTCCATTGTACAGTACATTGTGCTTTCAGTAGTCATCTCAATATATACCACCAGCAATATTCAATGAAACTATTTGGCCAGCAAATAAAATGTTTACTACATTTGTTGGTTTGTGTAGACATTGAGATTTAAAAGCATAAGTTGTATCTTTTGGCTTCAATCAAAAGTTTGCTTCACAAAGGGTATAACTGGACATAAATGTGAAAAAAATATATATAGTTAATACTGAGATGTTACCTTATGGGGTTAACATATGCATGCTTACCTTAAACCGAAAATCATTTACATCTTTTACTCCATGATAGTAAAAATTGTCTCCAAGATTCAGGATGAAATCAACTCCCAAGCTTTGTGTTACTTTTGCCATTTCAGCTGCTGTTGTTTTCCCAACCTTAGTGAAGTAGGGTGGAAAAGGCAATCCACCACAATCCCCAATCACAAGAAATCTGACATCTTTTAAAGTGTCTAAAAACAAATATGTATTATTTAAAAACAAAAATATTCAATGTTTAATATGATGTCAGAACTAAGAATGCTTAAAAATGCAATCATCTTTGTGTCCTCCTCTCCTCTCTCTCTCTCTCTCGCTTTCTACCTTTCCCTTCTTCTATTTTTCTCCCAAAAATACTGTGCAAATACATATATACATATTTATGAATACCTTCACTTCTAAAACACAATTGTAACAATAACAATAAATTAGTCATTCAATGCACATTGGGAAATAAAGACGAAGTAGTATCAAATTCTGTCAAATCAGATACACTTCCTAGGACAAACTGAAACATTCACATATTTTACTCTGGAAAAAAAAAAAAAAAAATATATATATATATATATATATATATATATATATATATATATATATATAGGTCCACCTCGAAATACTGAAATCTCAAATTTCATTATTTCAAGACTAAAATACTGAAACCTCATAAACACGAAACTACACAATCACTAACACTCACAATATCAAAATAAATAAAACAAAAAGAAATATCCAACCCTCCCCCCAAAACAACACATAAACAGTACATAACTAAAACCGAAAACACCACCATACATTTCTGTGTCCCCCATACCCAGGCTACTTATATATACCAACTCCAAGGTTGCACTAACTCGAAAAAAAATAAAAAAACACAAACGCATTCTTACCTACCCTACACTCCCATTGCAGTCATATTTACACTCATTAATAACAGACACACAGACACACACACACACACACACACACACACACACACACACACACACACACACTACACATGTACTAAAATCACCACAAACAACACTCACGCACATACAGTCTCAACTATGTACCCCAACCTACCCCTAAAACTCCCCACAAAAACTAAAAACAAACACATTTCTACGCAAAACCCTTAAAAATTAAACACTTACCTGAATCTCTGTACATAAACAAATATCGGCTGCCATAACACAATACCCTTAAAAAGGCAGTACAAAATCATGTACATATCACACTACACCTATTGTGCATTTGAGAAACTGAGATTTGGCAAAGTGCAGTTTCGAAAAACTGCACTTTCGACATTGTGGTCTCGAGATACTGAAATTTGAGATTTCAGTATTTCAAGATATAAAAGTGGACCTATAGATATATAGATATATATATATATATATATATATATATATATATATATATATATCAAAAATGGGTAATAATCTAATATGGTTAATGTACTTGATCAGTAACATATACTTTGGTTGAGATATATGAAATAATTCCTTCACCTTAATACAGTTTATTTCTGTTTTCCTTGATTTTTACGTGCTAGCCTATCCTGGGAAGAAGGGAGGGGTCAAAAACATAGGATGGTAGCCCCAGTGATGATTCTGGAGGCATACATCTTAAGCTTTCCAAAACAGGTGAACAAACTTACATATGTTATCTGCCTTAACTGACATATGTCATTGCATTGCGTTGGGATGGAAAAATATGTATGTAAACATTTCCAAGCAGAAATCCTAAATCTTCTACATTTTGTTGCATATTTGGGGGACATACATGTAGCTTCCCATTGTTTCTTTGTGAATTGCTTATCCAATCTCTCTTCCCAATCCTTTCTAACTTCCTCTGATTATTTATTATACTTATTGTGCAATATTTTATATGCTCTACTAATTATTCCTCTTATAATGGCAGCTTCTGTTCTAGAGTCTACAAAAACTCTACCAGTTCTGATCTTTTGTTTAGGACCCCCTTATTTCTATCTCTTGGCCTATAATCTGATATCAGTCCACCATAGGGAAGGCAATCTTTAACCTGCAGTTCAAATAAATTCTTGGTGTCTCTCCAGTCTATCATCTTTCTCTGTCTAGTTATTTGCTCCCAATACCTCGGTTCCTTTGCCAGTTTCCTCCAATAAAGTCCAGCCCCTTCCTGCCTGCTGTCTATATCACTTATTGCAGTCATCTCTATCAGCAGAATCTCCTTTCTCCATTCCTGTGTTGGCTTAGTTCTTAGGATACTTTCTGCTACTTTACAGATGTGATATTCTGTATGATTATTGTTATCCTCCTTAAAGGCCTACATCCAAAATCACAGTCTCTCCTTGTTTCTTAAGCTTCCCCCCTGTTTCATCATCATTCCTTTCCACTTTGAATTATAGTTTTCTGCTTGTGCTATGTATAGGAGCCTTAACTGTGTAACTCTTAAATACCCCTTCAAATCAGGTAATCCCAATCCGCCCTGTTCAACTGGAAGAATCATCTTCTCCCACTTGTCTCTTGCCATCTTCCCCTCCCAGAAAAAGTCCTTCAGGTCCTTATTAATTGCTACCCACAACTTCTCCTCTGGTTGATAACAATATGTCTGACCTGTGCATAAGACAAATGGGACTAAAAACATTTTAACTGCTTGCACCTTATTGTCCATATTCATATAACAAAGCTTCCATTTTCTCAATTTTTGTATTATCTTTTATTTAGTTTCTTCCCACATATGCTTAGCTGCCACATCAGAATAATTTCTAATCTATACTCCTAAATACTTAATTTTATCATGTCCCCATAAGTATGGATATTGCTGAACCAATTAATATGTGAGCATTTATCACTATTGCATTTGTTTTAGCTTCATTAATATTGTATCCCAAAATATTTGAAACTGTCTCAAAATGTTCCACAACATTGTAATGTCTCTTTCTGGTTTTGTCAGATATAAAATAATATCATGTGCAAATAGAGCTAGCTTTTCTTGACAACCATACCAATTATATCCTTCAGTTTCTGAGTCCCTTATTTTCTTTGCCAGTGGTTCTAAATATAATGCAAATAACAAAGGGAAAAGAGGACACCCCTGCCTAGTTCCTCTGCTCAAGCATAAATTATCAGAGAGGACCCCACCCACTTTAAGTTTCACCTCCAATCCCTCATATAGTCTCCTAATCAACCTTATAATTTTTTCAGGAAATGCAAATACTTCCATTGCCCTGCTCATAAAGTCCCAGATTTCTCTGTCATCTGCTTTCACTGCATCGAGACCCACAAACAACAATTGCATTTTCTTATATTCTGCTTCCCTCTGCATCATCAGTGTTTTGCTGATTATGTCAAATGTTTTCCTCCCCTCCTCAAAATCACACTGATCCATATCTATCAATTTTGGCAAATACTTTTGCCATTCTTTTAGCCATTATAGATATGAACACTTTATATTCATAGTTTAGTATTGAAATGGGCCTGTATGAAGCTGGTTCTGATTGATATGAAGCTGGATATGATGGATCTTTACCTTGTTTAGGTATTACACCTACCACTACTTTGTTCAAGGATGTTGGTACTTCTCATCCTCTTAAAATACTGTTAAACAAAATTTTCCAGATCTTTATCAGTTTTTCCCTCGTAGCTTCCAAACTTCCACAGGAATGCCATCTGCTCCTGGAGTCTTTCCTGTAGATTGGTTAAACATCACAATTTTTATCTCATCTCCTTTATCCTAATCATTAGTAATTGAGCATCATCTACCTCTAACCTTGGCATATTTAATTATTCTATAAACATTTCCATTTGTATCTTTTCTTGATTTCCATATTTCTCTGCTTTATACAGACTTTCATTGCATTTCTGAAATATTTCTAATACCTCTACAGGATCTTTTGTTACCATCCTTGTTATAGGCTCCCTAAGCTTAGCGACAGCCCTTTCTATTTTCTGTTGCCTAAATTGTTGTGCTAAAACTTTTTGTGCTCTAGTGTTATTTTCAAAAACAGTTGCTTAACAGCAATCTGTGCAAACTTGTGTATATTATCAAGGTAATCCCTTATTTCCTGCTTAACATTCTGCAGTTAATCCTCTTATTGCTCTGTGAGATTCCCCCTATTCTGCAATACTTTAACATCTGTCAGTCCCTCTAAACAATTCTTCTTGCTTCTTAACCATACTCCTCCCTTTCTTTTATTTCCACCCTATTTTTAAACTGCACCTTAATTTTATCCCACTCCCTAGCTATATTTTCAGAAGTACTTTCTATCCTCTCAAACAGCTCCTGAATAATCTTCACTACACATGCCTTAAAAATTCCTCTCTTTTCAACAGATAAGTGGTAAAGTGCCAGTGTCTCATTTTTTTATTTCATTACCCTGTGTTTTTATTTTAGTTATTATCAGTGCATGATCTTAAATAGTTACTGGGTGCATATCAAGACCTTCAATTAAATGCACATGTTCATGTGAAATGTAAATTCTGTCTAGCCTAGCCCAGTTTTTATATCTTGGGAAATAATGTGTAAATTCACTCCAAACTCCTACTACTGAATTCACATCTTTCATGCCAAATACTTTCATAAATTTCTTCAAAAATCTACCCTTCTTTGTTATACTTTCTCTTCCGGGCCCCTCAGATACATCTTCACTGCTGCAAATCAAATTCCAGTCCTCACCAATAAGTAATATTCCTTGCTGAAAGCTGATTATTTCTCCTGGAATTTTCTTAAGCTCCATTATAGCAGTCTTAGGTGGAATATAAATACATGCCAGTGTAATCCTCCTCCCTTGCCAGTAACCCCTTAGCACTACAAATCTGCCATTATTATCTTATTTATCCTCTTCTGTCACTATTGGCACTCCTCTTGCAATTAATATAAATACTGCTGTTTTCCTTTGTCCCAGATATTCTGCTGAATAACCATCCTGAAAACCTTTCTTTATCAAATTCATATGTTCAATTCTTTCCATGTGGGTCTGCTGTAACACAACTATTTGCATGCTACATTTTTAATATAGCTCACAAGTCTCTTTTTTTTTTTTGCATTTATCAGTAAGACCATTGACATTGTATTAAAAACGTTATTATTCCCACTTTTTATGTATAACTCCTTTTTTGTTAAATTCCTAGTTCCAGCTTTTGTGTTATATGCATATACTGTTTAGCAGGTTGAACTTTTATATAATTGTTTCTTATCATATCCATTTGAGCCTATGTCACACTTTACAAAATATTTTGTTTTATTGAAAGCCCTCAAAAAAACCTCCAATACTCCTAAAATTAATTTAATACTAACACCCAAAACTATGTACATCTTCAAATATTGAAGTTTTACCCTCCTAATAAGAATAAATCTCTCAAACTGACAGCCACACTCACAAACATTAGTTAATGTAAAAGAAAGGTCATCCATGCTAAGATGAATGGTGCAGCTTGTGCTTCTACTAAGTGCTACCTGTTTTTTATCTGTTTTCATAGCCTTCCCAAGTATGAAAACCCTCTAATGCTTTCAGACATTATCTCCTAGACAGTTTTTATTTTCTTTTTTCCCCAACCAATCACTCTCCACCAGACTGTAACAAATTTCTCTTTATCATATTGTCTCTAAGGAGACATGAGAACCAGACAACCAATTTCTCGTTTTCAGATGGTCTCCATGGAGACATGAGAACCAGACAGTCAATTTCTCTTTATCAAATTGTTTCCATGGAGACAAGCAGGCCAGATACAGAATTGCTACCAAACATACATTCATTTGCTAGAAAAGCCTTATAATATTCAATATTCTTTTTCATTTACTTGCTTTTTTCTTAAAACATGTTACTAAATCAATCTAAGTTCCTTAATCCAGTCACCCCATACAAGAGTAAGAAAAAACACATTAATTTTTCTTTTGTCATGCTCTTTTAACCAGTGTTTTTTTTTTTAATTTATTTTTTATTTATTTATTATTTTATTTATTTTATATTTTTTAACCGGGCTAGTCTGGCTGGATACATGTCCATTTTCAGCAGAGTCCCGAGGAGAAAAGCTCCACTATCATACTATAAACTTTACAATTCAAAAAAATCAATAATCAAAAAAAACAATCAAACATGACAAACAGCAAACAACAATTGAATATACAGTGTAAAATACGAAAGCAGGTAAAGGAACGGTTATTATGTATTTTGAAAAAATGCAGAAATGAAGTAAGCAAAAAGTGGAAAAGTACAAGTTGTGTCTGGTACTAATATTAAGGACATAGCCTCGCATAGGAGTAGCCAGTAAGTGAGTAAGAGAAGTGAGGGTGATCAAAACGTAGTTTTAAAAGCATGAGGTAGGAGGATATAGGAAGTGTGATAAAAGAAGTAAGAGAAAGAAAGCAGATGGTCAGAAGGGAAATCAATCAGAAGTTAAGCATAATCAGTGGAAGTGAAAGGAGGGGACTGGAGAGGGTAAAATCTTTGCTGAGCTCAGTCGGGATTGGAGCATGGGCATAGCCAGTGATTTTGTAAATGATTTCTAATCTGTTTTTTGAAAAGGTGAGATGAGCCTAGGGAAGTCAGTTCTCTGGGAAGTTTATTCCAATATGATCCAACAGTGTTTGCAAATAAGGAGTCACCTGCTTTATTATGAGATTTGAGAGTAGTTACTAGAAGCTTGTTGGCTGAGCGAAGTGTAGTAAGATTTTTATAAGGTGTGATGAGGTTATTCAGTATGGGTGTATTGGAGGGGTAATGTAGAATTTTAAAAGTGATGACTAATTGCTGTAGGAGTATTAGGTTTGGAAGTTCTAGCCAGTTAAGTTTTTTTAAGTTAATACAGTGATGAGTACGGAATGGAGAGCCTGTGGCAAACCTGGCAATACTATAGTAGGCTGAATTAAGTTTCTGAAGGTTAGCTTTAGAAATGTTGATAAAAGATGGAGAGGCATACAGTAGTGTAGAGATGAGGTGCGTTTGGGCAAGAGACACTCGGGATGTGGCAGTAAGAAAGGGCTTACGTCTGTAGAGGGCACCTATTTTTTTATTAACTGTCTTGATAGTTAAATCAATGTGATGGTCAAAGTTTAGCTGATTGTCTATGGTAATGCCTAGTAGTTTTGTGGAATGGTCAGGTTTAATGATATTGCCATTGCAGGACACAATGGAAAAAGAGATTGGGGTGGATTTAAGGGTTGGGGTGAAAAGTAGAAGTTTGTTTTTTTTGGGATTTAGGAGGAGACAGATATGTTGAAACCATTTTTCTGCTGCTGTGAAGACCAATTGGGTAGAAGAATGGAGTTCTGATGGGGATGGAGCAGAGCAGATGAGAGTTGAATCATCAGCATACTGTATACAAGTGGATGTAGGGAGGGAAGTGGGCAGGTTATTTATGAATATAGAGAAAAGGAGGGGACCTAAGATGGATCCTTGTGGGACGCCAATAGTAACTGGGAGCTGAGAGGATAGATGGCTGTCCCAGAGGACTGCTTGTTTTCTGTTAGTCAAGTACGAGTCAAACCACTGTAGTGCTAGTGAATCAAGTGAGAGGGATTTTAAAGTGTGTAGGAGAAGTTGATGGTTGACCATATCGAATGCTTTCGAGAGGTCCAGGAATAGTGCAGAGGAGAAAAGGTTGTTATTGCGATTTTTGTTGATTATGTCAGTGAAGGAGAGAAGGGCAGTAGAAGTACTGTGGTAGGGCCTAAAACCATGTTGTGAGTCTACAAGCAAGTTGTGATGCAAGAGATGATGTAGGAGTTGATGGTGTATGCAGTTTTTTTTTTTTTGTTTTGTTTTTTGTAACATGGCAGTGCCTACATTTCTTAAAACTGAACAAGAAGAAAGAGAGAAGGAAGAAATAAAGGAAAAAAAGAACAGCAGCTCCTATTTATAATCCCATTGTACTTAAAAATAACTGAGAAAACGTTACCTTAAAGCGTGCAAAGAAAATCATACATCACAAAAATAGTACTATTAAGAAAAAAATGCTTTTCTTTACTTACAGTTAACTTTCTGCCCTCTTTTCCCATCCCCAAAGCATTTTTCAGAACATTAATGATGTGAAGGAGGGCATATACTTTAGAGTCCCCCACAAGTCCAACACATTCTGAAAAAGTCCAATACTTTCAGATTTTCTTGTTTTGTCATTTGCCACAAATATAATTATTGCATGGTAACCCACATTCAATTATTGGATTTATTACTATTCATCTCCATCTTCCAAAACTTGTCTCTACTTCGTTTGCAATATACTCTTGATTCCTCTTGTCAATTCTTGTGCTCCCTTCCTTCTCTCCAACATTTTCCACTGAAATATTGGAAAAGGTTTTACAGGTACAGTTTCTCTTTGGTCTTTATTATCAGAAAAACAAGAAGCAGAATCTGTTTCTGTTTCACAGCTCACTTTTTGTTGGACAAACTCTTGTATTTCCTCCTTATCATGTACTTCATCAAAAAATAATTTTGTCCCTCCACTTAAGACTATCTTGAAGACTACTGTGTACAGCAGTTTGAATTTCACAGCTGCATCTCGACATCCCCTGAATAGTGGAATGAACTTACTTCTCTTCTGCCTAGTGTACAATGAGTAATTGTTCTCCACAAACACTCTGCTGTTTCCCACTTTTAGTGCTTTGTCCTTCTGCCACACTTTTGTCAGAATCAACACCTTCTGCTGGTAGGATTGCACCTTTACTATTAAAGGTCTGGACTGCATTCTCATAGCCAGGTTTGGAGCATACACACAATGTGCCTTTTCAACTAACAACTCCTGCTGTAGAATACCAGTCTAGTTGCTTATTTGCGCTTTCATAAAATGAATACAGTCTATTCCTTCCAGCTTCCCCGATATAGCTGAAAATCTCAGGTTTTCCCTATGTGCTCTGTCCTATAATTATATTATTTTTTTTCAACATCTCTTCTTGAGAAGTCTCATCCTCACCCAGCCTTTTCTTCATTTCATCCTCTGATTTTTACAGCTTTAGAACCTCATTTGAATATCTGTTTAAAGCTTCTTTCATTTTTTCCCAGCCTTTTGTTGTTTGTGTTGATATACTCCATCAGTGTTTCATTTATTTTAACCAGGTCTGTGTATGGTTGTCTTGTATCTTCTTGTAGGTTACTGGAAGTCATGTCTGGCATTGCTTTTTGCTGAACAGCTGCAGAACATTCCTCAGTCAGTGTTTCTTCCTCACTTTTTGTAGCTGATTTTTTCCAGGTGCTCTATATTTCTTTTTCTTGGCATCCAGGCAGTACACTTACTAGCAGTTACTGAAATGTACCCATCAACACAAAAGTATATTGGCTTTGTCTGTTGAGTTTCTGTTTTCACACTGGGAGAACTAGATTTATCTTGTAAGTCATCCTTATTTAGTCTTGAACTGATTCACTCATTAGTGCATTTAATACTGATAATGAGGGTTCTATTTATTTTACAACCCACATATTTTATCTTTGGGGATGCACTGAACATTATGAAAGACTATTTAAAAAAGATCTCCTCACCTAAAAGGAGATGTATAACCTTGTTGGACATTACACAGCCCAAGCACTTAGGTACCCCTTCCAGTAATTGAAGCATTTACAGATACTTTACATAAGGCTTGTTTAGAACCTGACTCTCAGACACCAACTCATACGAGGCTGGACAAACATTCCAGGATCAACAATCGGTACCAGTGCAGTGGACCTAGCAGTGATTTATTTAGAAGTGGCAATGGAGTCCACGATGTGTCTCTCTCTCTCTCTCTCTCTCTCTCTCTCTGTCTCTCTCTCTCTCTCTCTCTCTCTATAAATCAGTTACTGGCAAGAGAAAGGATGGGTGTCCAACTTCATCCCTGTTCCCAAAAAGGAGAACCAGCAGAAGTCAATTTTGAACCTATTAGATCCAAACTAATTTCTAAGAGTACAGAAATTCATAATTTTAACACTACAATCCCTGCTCTCTGATTTATTAGGAATGTTTTCTTGATCCTCTTATACACAAAGGATGCCTAACTACAGATTCACATTTACAAGGTACATTAGTAGTTTCTCATGCTCAGTATAGGATAACTGCATTACCAGTTTACTTCCTTTGTCATTTGTCCTACCTTATGGACCCATGATATTCATCAAGTGCCTGGTATCTTAGATAATGATAGTAGTTAGTACCGGCTGTGATACTTAGCTTAAATCTAAGTAAGCATGTATGTGTCATATAATGCTTCACTTGAAGTCATTTGATCTCAAAGTTAGAGTGTGAATGTATAACAAGGTACCTGTCTGCCACATCTTAACATATAATCTTATACAGAAGATGTTGCATGGTATCAGAAGAAAAGAAAAATTAAAGATACAATGTGTCAGAATAAGTCATATTTTGGAGACATCTTGCATTGCCTGCATGTCCATGATCCACTTTTGACTTCAGTTAATTGTTCTATATTTCTTAAACAACTGCATGTTTAGTAGCTTCTCTATTTCATTTTCACAATTTTCATTCAAACCACTATTATACACACTGCTAGTTTTTTATCTTTCTAACTTAGATAAACTTAAAACTGTAGTCATACAGCAACTTTGTAGCAAACATTAATTTTAAAAGTGTATAATGTTTTGCAGCTTGCCAAAATACTTTACTTCTTTTATCCTTAGTTAAGATATTATCACATCTTCACCATTTTGACTCAGAATGTTGCACTTCAAACAGCTTAGTTGGCTACAGCTGCAGTTAGACATTTGCAATCAAATTTGCAATGGAACTGCTTTTTAATTTTACCTAAACATTTGTCTGTTGTATATGTGAAGTTATTTTATTGTAAAGCCTCGGTAGGTGCTGAGTCATAAACTTTGTTTTTCCATTTCCTGATTAAGTTAGTATTTATTATAAGTAGCACTTTAACCAGACCCTATGTTTGTACCACATATATTACAAGTTACTTAACCTGATTTACACAATAGTGAGACTGACAATCCATTGCTGTTTTAAAAAAAAGATCTATGGCTGAAGTAGATTAAATCTGCATTAATTCTGAAAGAGAAATGTCTATTTTGATTTTCTTTCACCATGGAAATTTAACTCCCTGTTTTTATAATTCATAATCAGTTTGCAAAGTATACAATATGAGGACAATCTGCATTCTTCTGTTTCATGGACCACAGACCTTGCTGCCAAGAACTACCACTGTACTTTTTAGGCAGTGAGGTTAAGAGCAACCAGGAAAAATGCAGTCCTTGATTGGTGGGGTCTATATAAATATCCTACTGAGCATGCTGCCCACTTAAAGGAGTTGCATAGTATAGGATTCATAGGCATTTGAGCTAAGCAAGTGCAAAGTGAGGGCAGAACCTGAAGGCATAAGTGTGCATGGCATTCCTGCAGCAGTCATCATATGCTTTTACATTTGTCAACATAGGTTGCTAGATCCCTACCTACAGGATACATTTTCATGGGGGCTGCTATCAACATGACACTTACAAGTGAAATCACAGTGGCCAATGAATATGATTATCTGCTTCTTAGCATTTAGCTTTAGTAGACAGTTTTAACACCAGCTATTTATCTGGGATGGGCTCTCTTGGAAGATCTTGGTGTCCTGTGGTAAGTTTATGATGGCATCACTTTTGCAGTCATCTGCAAAACTGGTCAACCACAAACTCTTAACATTAGCTTTGGTCTCTGAGAAGTAAATGTCAAAGAGGAGTGGCCAAAGGACTGAACCCTGGGATAAACCACTTGTGACAGGTCTTTTGGAAGAGGAAGAGCTGCCCATTCAGACTTCCTACATTCTATTAGTGACCCAGTTTGCCATCTAATGATTTACAGAGAGATCACAGGGATCAGAGGGATTGACATTTAGTCGCAAGAATTTATCTATGATACCTGACCTTTGTGAGGTCCAGATATGCAGTGGGCACTCTTTTACCCTTGTCTGTTGCTTCAGTAACTTTTTCAAAAAAGTCAACCAGGTGAAATAGGCAGGACCATCCCTTTACAAATCTGAAATGGGTTTCACTGAGTGTCTGTGGGTTACGTATATCATTCCACAAAGGCACAAATAAAAATGTCGACAAAACGGATTAATTGTTCACTCGATAAAATAAATAGTAAAAATATACTCATAAAATGAATAAACCAAAGCTCTCTTCCACCATACTTCCTCAATGAAGACAGTGAGATTCAATAATTGATTGCAGCTATCTGTATTTAAATTGGAATGTATCTTACTGAAATTTGCCTGAAGAAGCAGTTGAAGTTATACTGTGAAAGTGCTAACATTTTGTTTATTAAAGTTCTTTTTTATCCTTGTGCCGCTTTGGTTTACTCATTTTATGAGTGCATTTTTACTTATATCATTGTTTATTAATTCCATAATGATCCTTTCTATAGCCTTACAGATGAGACTAGTAAGGCTTATGGGTCTACAACTAACCAGGTTCATTGAAGTCCCAACTTTGTGCAAGGGAATGATTGCTGCTGTCCTTACAGTCACCCAGCATGAAGCCTGTTTTGAGGCTAACATTGAATAAAGTCTGTGGGAGGCCAGACAAGTCATGTTTCGTGCTGGCCAGTATTCAGCCTGGTGTGTTGTCTTACCTCATAGATTTGGAGTTTTTGGTCTTAGCATCTTGAGAACTTGTTGTTGGGAGATTTGAGAGTGGGGGTATAAATCTGGATATGTGATATGAAAATACTGGATGCAAGAGGGAGTGAAGGTTGCGAATTTGCCGACTAGTAGATTGGCTATGGCCTTTGAGTCTATCATTTACTATTAGCTCTGCACAATGTTGAGTATTATTTCTTTGTTAATGGAGAGTAAAGGGGTGAAAGTTGTGAAATTGTCCAGTAACAGTTTGGCTATGTCCTCCTGGTCTGAGAATATCAGTTACTGTTAGCTCTGCACAGTGTCAGGTATATTTTCTGTAATTGCTAATATAATTAAAGAAGTTTATGTGGTTATCCTTCACATGGGTTGCTATTTTATCATGGTCCAGAATTCCTTTTTAAGTTCAGCAAGAGGTTTTTTTTTTTTTTTTTTGAATTTTGAGACTTAGATTTATTTTTGTCTGCAGTGAGTTTTTTTATTATAGAGCCTGTTTATATTTGGGTTCCAACATGGGGTAGTATTTTTTAATTTGACATTTTATTTATTTTTGAGGAGGATATATGCATCCATACAGCTATCTACATATGTGTGGAATTTAAAAGGGAATGATTCTGCATAAGCAGTGGGATCATCAAAATGGAGGGACTTTTGAAATTAGCCAGGTCATCACTCAGTTTTAGAATGTCAGCCTTCACATAATCTCTTGAATTCTGAGATAGTGGAAGATGCTTCAGGATTCAGGACTAGCATGGAGGTTGGTGTAATTGTTAAAGTATTTGACTCACAGACATAAGATACAGAGTTTGATTCTCACTTTTTCCAACCACAAAGCAGTCACTTTCAAAGTCACCATCTCCCCCACCCACAGCTAGGGTCCAACAAAAAAACTTCATCAAAGCTGATTGCAACCTCCTAAGGGAAGGTATAAACAGCTTCACAGCCCCTCCCCCTCAGCAGGAGCTGGAACATATATCCAAAGCTACACCAAAGTATTATATGAGCATTTATATACCTGCATGGAATCAGGAATACTAGATAGGATGAAATCCTCCTCCTCAAGGAAGAGTAAACCTGTCTGGTGGACATCTACAATAAATAAACTCAGTAATAAAAGTAAAAACATTGCTGTCCAGGACCAAGAAGGATAAGGTGCCTAATTGGAAGCAATCTCTCCTTAGCCCGAGCAAGCAAATAAGAGCACTAGTGAAATCCTCCAAAGCAAACTTCGAGTCCAAACTGGCGACATCTACTAAAGGCAATCATAAGGCCTTCTTCACATATGTTCGCAATCTCAAGGGAAGCACCCAGATCTACTCAGAACTGGTGATCAAGGACACCACATACACACACGCTGTAGATATAGCCAGCCTACTGGTAGACAGGTTCAGTGAAAATTTCACTCCTCTGTCCCCCCCCCCCCATCAGTAAAACATGACATCCCCAGTACCTGCTCCCCTCCCCTTATCTCTAGGGAACAAGTCATTTTTTTTTTTTAATACCTTCTTTTATCTCTCACTACTCACTCCCCTTGAGAAGCTAATCTCTAAAACTCCCTTGTTAATAGCCTCTGATATTAATTAATATAGAACTGTGCATGTGTATATATTTACTGAATCAATTATATCTTCATGAATGCTTTACTAAAATAGAACTCCCCTATCTTGTACTGTAAATAGAATTAGAGTAAGTGTCCTTCCTAGTATATTTTCTAAATTAGTATAATCTAGATTGAACCATGTTTCTGTTTGTATTTTACTAACTACTTACTTTCTTTATGTAAATAATTTGTTTTGTATTAACTTCAATGTGGAGCTTTTCTCCCTGGGCTTCTGCTGATAATGGAAATGTATCCAGTTGGACCAGCCCGGTAAACAAATGTAAAATAAATAAATAAATAAATAAAAATAAATTACTCCCATCTCTAAGGCAAAAAAAAAATACAGCCTCCATGATACCCAATAACATCCCAGGCTACATCCTACATGAACTCAGACAGGAACTTGCAGCACCATTAGGCACCCTATTCATCCAAAGCCTGAGTACCGGTTTCAACCCTGCCAAGTGGAGGACAGCTACTGTCATCCCTTTGCACAAAGGTGGAGCATCCACGGATCCAGGGATCTATAGACCCATCAGCCTAACTAGCCTGATCTGCAAGACCATGGAGCAGATTATCATGGACCTCATTAACAAGGACATTGGCAACCTCCAGACACTTGATCCCACACAGTTTGGTTTTGTCAAGGGGAGGTCATGCCTGTTAAATTTGGTCGACTTCTTTGAAACAGTCACCAAGGCCATAGACGAGGGAAAGATGGTGCATACCACCTACCTTTACCTGCCAAAGCCTTCTATACTATTCCCACTTAGGTATAATAGATAAACTCACTCAACTAGGCACCAATCCATATGTTACCAGATGGATAGCAAACTGGCTCACTGATAGAACCTACCTAGTCAAAATAGGGGAAGCTACCCCAAGTAGTAGACCTGTAACAAGTGGTGCACCCCAGGGATCAGTCTTGGGGCCTCTGCTGTTTGGGAGATACTTCTTGGAGGTGCAGGCCAAATCTAGTGGGCTATGGCTGACAAGGTTTGCAGATGACTGCAAGCTGGGTGCAGTCATCAATTCCCCTAGTGACATGAATATCCTCCAAGAGGGTCTCACCCAAACAAAGGACTGGTGCCAGAAACATGGCCTCAAACTGAATGCCAAAAAAATGCATCATCATCCCTTTCGGGGAAAGTGACATCCCCACAAATTATCACATTGATAATAAGGTCCTAAGCACACAATCAGTCGTGGGGACTTGGGCACCCAGATTTATATCAAACTGACTTTTAACCACCATATTGCCACCATTGTACTAAAATCTTTCTACATGGCCCACCTCATTAGTAAGAGTATCTTATCTAGGGACAAGGTGGTCATAACATCCCTGTATTCTTCCCTTATAAGACCCATTACTGAGTACAATGCCCCTTTCGGCATGCATCTTACAAAGTACATGCTGCAGCTGGAGAAACCACAGAGGTTCCTCACCAGGAGAATCCAGGGCCTCAAACATCTACCGTACACAGATAGGCTAAAAGCTCTGTCCCTCTACTCAGTCTCCTACAGACTCCACAGAGGTGACCTCTGTCTAGCATACAAAGCAATCTCAGACCCCGCCCTGATAAGACTGTTGCATATCCGGAAGTCAAGCTCCACTCGAGTAACCTGCACAAGTGACCTTGACCTGGACTGTGACATCAATAGGACTTGTTGGCAGGACAGATTCATGTCGCAGAGACTCCCCCTTTTGTAGAATAGACTCCCTTTCCACATAAAGCAGAGTACCTCATTAACCCTTTTTAAGCACAACCTGGATAACTGGATGGAGAATAGAAAATACATCCCTGGGATTCCAGCTGTATCCCTGCTGGACAGTGACATAGGGTCCTGACTTGTTGGAACATGGGCTAAATTCTTGGCTAGTCTTGTAAGGACCTCAGGGCCAATAGCCTAGCAACTTCCAATGATCCTGTGATCCTATGATTCAGTCTTATGGTTAATGTGATTATTTTATGGTCTGATTCAACCAGGGAGAAAGTTAAAGTTCATGGGGAGCAAAGCTTCCCATGTTGGTAAGGGCCAAGCCACAGATTTTATGGCCACTGGTTGGGACGTGGACTAATTGATCCAGGGGATTTGTAGTGATGAAGCCCAGAAATCTCTGGGAATACATGTTTGAGGATGTATTGGTCTCTCAGTTTATAGAGGGATAGTTGAAGTCACCTAGGAAAATGGTGTTTGGCTAATTACACAAAGACTCCATACTAGTATTGTAAGAGGCATGGCCTGAAGGGGACACAGAGGCAGTCCTATAGATAGCTATAATATGATAAATGGTTTTGTTAATAGTAAGTTGGATGTGGAGAAATTTAAGTTTATTATCTTGTCAAGTGGTGCAGCGGTTAGCATTGCCACCTCACAGCAAGAGGTTCTCCGGTTCAATCCTCGGCTGGGGTGCCTTCTGTGCAGAGTCTGCATGTCCTCCCTGTGGTTGCATGGGTTTCCTCCAGGTGCTCTGGTTTCCTCCCACATCCCAAATACATACTGCAGGTGGATTGGACACTAAATTGGCCCTAGGTGTGAATGTGTGTGCCTTCTGTGGAAGGTTGGGTGCCAGGCTGGCAACTCAACACTGTAAAACTCCACTGCCAATCATGAGCGGACAGGTGATCCACTGTGGTGACCCCTAACTGGGAAAAGCCGAAAGAAGAAGAAGAAAGAAGATCTTGTCAAACAAGTCTAGGAATAAAGTGTTTTTAAGAATATGGAGACACCATGACCTTTAATGTAATTGTCTAATGCAGCGGGCCTGAACTTGTGATAGGCATTGAAACCCTGCGTTGATGGAGTGCTTTCAATGGTCTTGAACCAGCTGTCTCTGTGATGATACATCTTTCAATGTTTTCCAGGTTATGGAGTGCCTCTAGGAAGTGAAGTTTGTTTTTGTTGAGCAGCAATATCATAATGTTATCCAGGTTCTGTTTAGTTATGTTGTAATCTTTAGAAGACTGACATTGCCTAAAAAGGCACTATGGGGTAAACAAGTATTTAGCCAATATATGAAGGCCTTTGGGGAGTGCAGGCACATCCCTGGCAAAGCAGTTGGAACTGTCTACCATTTCTTCCCAGACTGATATCCAGTGTACCCTCTTTGAATGACACTAGAAGGTACACCAGTTTTGAATCAATAAACTTTTGTTCATATTGCGGCATAATTCGTGGTGATGGTGATGGTAGAATGCTGCTCAAGGCTAGGTTCATACCAATCATAGTCACATATTCCCAGAGCTGCAGCATATTTCCTCACATAGTTGGGGCCATCCTATGTCATTTATACCCATGTGTACTGACCTGTTTTTCTACAGCTTGGTGAGTGGTGCATCTCACTATGGAGTCATATATGGCTTTGATATTGGATTTGTGGTGGCTTACCTTCTGGGATTTTGAACTATTAGTAAACTCTTAGCTGTATGCTGCATGGTGGGTGCTGTTTGTGAGGTTTCTGAGAATACTTGTTTCTTAGGTTACATTTGGAGGCCTTTGTGGTTTTGGTAGGTTAGTTTTGAGAGCCTCAGCATATGTAGTTGCATGTGTTTAGTTTGAGTTGTTTGTGCTTTATTTAGTGTTGTATGGTACTGATGTGTGCTTTGTTTAGTGTTGTATGGTATTGATGTGTTCTTTATTTAGTATTGTATGGTACTATGTGCCTTGTTTATTGTTGTATGGTACTGATGTGTGCTTTATTTAGTGTTGTATGGTATTAATGTATGCTTTGTTTAGTGTTGTATGGTACTGATGTGTGCTTTGTTTAGTGTTGTATGGTACTGATGTGTGCTTTGTTTAGTGTTGTATGGTACCGAAGTGTGCTTTGTTTAGTGCTGTACGGTACTGATGTGTGCCTTGTTTAGTGTTATATGCTACTGACAACCTGCTTGCTATTTGTTGTGGCATTATAAGAGCTTTGCCTCCAATAACACTGTATAACTACACTTCTCATACACTGTATTTGATAGTTGTCAATAAAAAAAGAGACAATTGCTACATTGTCTCAGGATGCCCATTTCAACTAGGCTAGCTACATGGATGGTTCAAAAGTGCAAATCTATTGCTCTAGGTGCTTACTAATGTAAGCTGAATGGTAAGTTGTTCCTTTGGGTTTGGATTTTATTAAATGGACTAAAAAAATCTAATGCAACCTAGTATAAACCACAGCCTCTTCACACAACTAGTGACTACTTAAAGTACACTATTAAATGGGGGGTGGGATTCATAGAGAAGCATAAGGTTCTACATGCCTGTGTCTGCACAGTGCAGTCAGCAATGCCCCTACACAAAGTGCAGTATCACACTAAATCACTGTATTTATAGCATGGAAAATTATCAACTAAAAGCTCAATACAGCATACCAACCAATAGCAAGAGACTTGAATTTAGTTTCTGTAGCAAGTAATGCCTACAGCTAAACTGGAAACCTCCTGCTACCAGAAGGATCCAGTAAACTAATTATTGAAAAAAAACTCACTAATTTAGTAGTAAAAAATCGTGTAAACAGTATCAGTACACTCAATGTTAACCAATTATATCAAAGGTCACTTAACCTGGTGTACCTAGCTTCAATTATGGTAGTACAATCTGGTTGAATCTGGTCAGAAAATGGAGCACTTAGATACTTTCTTGCTTCCTGGATGCAAAATGAAGTGAAAATGTCTCATTTGATTTTAGCTTGTACACAGGAGCTTCAGTCTGACTCCTCTTGCAGTATAAATAACAGTGGAAATGACAGCTGTATGCAGCTTAATCTCTAGCCAGTATTGACATCTTCCCTCAACTGTAGAAATCACACCCACTCTCAGCAGGTTTAATGACCACAAGCTCTAGATAACTCACACAGCTGGACAAAACTGGCTATCTGTTCTTAGTTTTAACAGTGTCTAAAAGCACAGCAATTAAATGCAGCAACAGCGATTAATTTTAAAATGCAAGACAAGATGCTTCAAAACTACTTCAGGAGTATCTTTTATTAATGTGAATGTTCTTCCTTTTCCTGTTTTGTTGTTTTAGTCCTGTGTTATGTTTCTGGATTTGTTTACATAATTATATAAGGATTTATAATCACCTTTCATCTTGCTGTGTGAGGACAATCTGAAAAGTGTCATCCACCATTTATTATCTGACATCCTTCATGTCCTTGAGGTTTTCTATGGTTATGAATATTATACCATCATCCTGTAGTGGCAGGATCTTGAGAGTCACAATGTTAAAGGGGTGCACCTCAGACTTCACATGTGGATCTTTCACTGACCACTTACCATCATTATCCCCTGTGATGGTTTATTCTTTGCTTCAGGGTTTTGTCTTTTGGCAAACAAATACCTCCTAGTGGGCCAGTTTGGATGTGTGCTCCTGTATTACCTTTGTGGCTGACCTAGGTGATGTAGACGTAGCCTCATGCACGCATGTTAGCAGCATGCGGGAGGGTGGTGAACATGTAACTTGCTCAGCTGCATTCCATATGTGTCTTGTGCTGTCAGGAAGGTGAATGCCTTGCATTTACAGTCCATAATCACCTTTCTGATTGAAGAACAGCAGTCCCAGGATTGATATGTATGGCTCACCACTGGCTACACTCCTATTGTGATAAAACTCTTATTAATTGCACTTTCCTTGTCTTCCCTTCAGTTTATCACCCATTTTACTTAGCTTTTGTCTATCCAATTCATTGGAATTTTTCTCAGTAGCCACCTACATGGCAGTAAGTTAAAGGCCTTGCTTAAGTCCTAGAAGACTCTATTAAACAAATTATCCCATCCAATTTCAAGGTAATATGATCAAGGAAGAGGATAAGGTTTACCTGGCAAGAATCTATCAGCCCATGCTGGTAAGTATTCTGGGATTTGTTTGCCTCCACAGACACCTCCAGGGGTAGTTCTATAGACTCCTTTAGCACACTTCACTGAAGCACAAACCTTTTGTACCAAAATCTTTAAAATGAAAATACTTAAAGCTGAATAGTCCTGAAAATGCTGAACTCAAGTCTGAAAACAGTGTATGATCCACCCAAACCCCCAAACATAAGTATTGTCACTTGGAGTTTGCAGAGCACTGGCAGTGTAATACTTGAATCTGTCACAAATTTAACTGTTACATTAATCTCTAAGGGCATGTAACATTGGACTAAGAATAATTAAGTAGGTGGGTGTGGGGGGTAAATCTCCAACATGGGGGTGTCTCTGTCTGTACATTTCCCTCTGCCTGTTCTTTATCCTCCATAAAAAGAAACCCTGGCCCCTACTATTCTGAAGACAGATGTTAAGAATTCCTTGACAAACTCTACTGCTTTTCTGATTTCTGTTATGTCCTGATTTTTCTTAATTTCTGCTAAATAACTCCTAGTCTGCCTTTGAATATCTTCTGGCAGCTCCGCTCTTCACATGCCCTTGTCATTGGTTTCCTGTAATCTTTTTTTTTTTTTTTTTATACACTGTTCATACTACTGTCATTCACCACCTCTTTGTTTTGTTTTCAGATTTTATATGCCTTTTGTTTATCTCTTATGTATTTCTTTGATTCCCTCTGCAGTTACATAAGCTTTTGTTTTATTTTCTTAACTTTCCTTGCCTTTACTAACACTTTTTCCAACGCTATCCATATATTATTTATCATTTTCTTGGAGTTCATTATCCACTCTTGTTGCTTTCAATCCCCCTCCTCCCATGTTTCTTTAATCCTGTCCCCCACCAACCATCTTATATTCTAGAACCAAACAGTGGTGTGTACCTGAAGGCAAAAAATAAACTTGAACCAAATAACAAGCCAACGAGGTGGATAATTCCCAATAAGGTCCAGACAAATTGTGATAGTATAAAATGACACTTTAATATAAAAAACAAAAAAAATGGTCAAGCGCTTTCTTTCCCTAAAGGAACTTCTTCAGAACTATTTTACATAATAAAACCATCATTTCAATAGCATTTAAAATCATCGTGTGACTTGCTCACTCAATGTTTCCTTAAGGAAACAGTAACATTTAACTAGATAAATCATAAAATCGTTTTTTTTTTAACAGGCAAAATAGATATATGTTCATTAATATCAGGCAAAGTTGTTGCATTCAGCCATAGTTGCCATTTTAATTCACATTCCTCTACCCTATTCTCCCAAAAGCCTCCCTTGTCATCCCTTTTACCTTTTTCTAGAATGCCAACTAAGAATTTTGAATCATAGTCACAATATTTAGTATGCTTACATAAAGCATTGTTCTCATCTTTGCTTTTAATGGCATACAAATGCTTGTATATTCGTTTACATAAACTCCTAACAGTTTTCCCAATATAAAAATCATTACATTTGAAGCAAATTGCAATGTACACAAGACCATAACTGCCACAATTTCCTGTGTCCAAACCAATACATCGCTACCTACAGACACTATTTTGTTTTGTAAGATATAACTACAATAACATCTCCCACATTTTTTGTTCCATTAATAGTTTTACTATTCACATTTGCGGGATGTTGACTTAAAAAACAGTGTTTCCATGGGTTTGCGCATCGTGCAGCGCTGCTTAGCTAGGCTTAAACTATTCCTGGCACCATAAAGTCTGCTCTTCAATTTTTCCCTTAGAACTAACCAGTTTTTTAGTTTTAGCACTCAAATCTACTTCTTCGAGCTCAGCACTTGTTCAGAACTTGTTGTAACCACTAAATAAGCTACAAATTACTACAACACTCAACCTTCCTCATTTCCCTAGAGGAAAATAGTTTTTTTACTTACTTTCCTCACTTGTCTAGAGGAAAATATTTTTTTAGTATCTATTCAGGCATTTCCAAGGGTCAGTTCCCGGTGTTTTCTCCTGTCTACCTGATGAATCTGGGCATCTTGGGACAATGTAGCAATTGCCTCATGTACAGAGACAACCCTCTCCTCATACCACCCAACACTACAACCTGTGAGAGATGCACTTATACAGCCAAACTGGAGGCAAAGCTCTCTCCATCCAAGACTGGAGTAGACAGTCAAAAGGAGAAGGTAAACACTTGCACCACACCACACTCATCACATAGTCCAAGTGCAACTAACTCTGGTCAAAACTACAATCCAAATTGTAGCTTGCTGCAGATCCCTCACCATGACCCAGGATTCCCACTCTTCTTTTCTTAATATACTGGAAAATATTAGGGTTCAACCAAACACCCTAATAATGAGTGATTTCAACTACCCCAACATTAAGTTAGAAAACTACTCATGTACCAACTTCTTTGCTCAATGTTTTCTGGAATTCATAAATTCCAATGCCCTGGATCAACTTACCCACACGCCCACCAGGGGCAACAATATCCTAGACCTAGTCATTACCAACATGAGCGACTGGTGTTCTATCCCTGAGGACAGCTCCTCATTGGTCAGATCTGACCATAAGCTAATCGCCCTAGATATCCACATCCCTCCCCCAACCCCCCACCCCCAATAAGGAAACCACCATAAAAAAATTCTCCAAAGCCAACTTCATGCTTTTTAAGACAGAAGTGGCAAACTTCATGACACCCATACAGATGGACAATACAGTTACAACTTCCGAATCCTACACAAATGCACTCTATAAGCACTTACATGAGTGCATGGATCATGGCATCCCTAACAGAACCAAGACACTGTCCTCCAAAAAAAGGAAGCCAATCTTGTGGTCCCCTGCCATAAACAAACCCTACAACAGAAGAAAGAAATTGTTGCAAAAGAGAGTAAAAGCCCATGATTAGAGGAGCTCCCTGGTCAGCCTCAGCAAGAAGCTGAGATCTCTCATAAAATCCTCCAAAGCTAGTTATGAAAACAAAATCGCCACTGATTCTAAGGACAACCACAAAACATTCTATATCTGTGTAAAGAATCTCAGTGGTAACACCCAGGTCTGCTCTGAGTTACAGCACAATGGCACAAAATTTACAGAACCAACTGATATTGCCAACATGCTGGCAGATAGGTTCAATGCTAACTTTACCCCCCTCTCACCCCCTAAAGGGCCCATATCTATACCGGAAGAATGCAGTGTCCCTGTAATCACAACTACGCAGGTAAAAACCAGTCGCTAAAGCCAAGAACACAGTATCCATGGAACCAGACAACATCCCAGGCTGCGTTTTACACAAACTTCAGAACGAACTGGCTCCCTACCTAAGTACGATGTTCAATCATAGCCTCACTTCAGGCTTTGTGCCTACTGAATGGTGCACAGCAGCAGTTATCCCACTCCACAAAGGGGGAGCCAACATGGATCCCAGGAACAATTGCACTATTAGCCTGATGAGCCTGGTCTGCAAGGCCATGGAACACATCATCATGGAACTTATAAACAAAGACATTGGTAACGTCCAAACTCTGGACCCCACTGATTTCAGGTTTGTAAAAGGCAGATCATGTCTCCTAAACCTGATAGATTTCTTTGAAGCAGTCACCAAAGCCGTAGATGAGGGTAAGGTGGTTCATACAGCCTATCTTAACCTCGCCAAGGCTTTTGACACCATCCCCCATTCTGGAATTATAGATAAACTCACTAAACTAGGTATAAATCCCTACATCAAAAGATGGGTTGACAACTGGCTCACTGACAGAACCCACACTGTGAAAGTTGCAGACTCCAAATCTGACTTCAAACCAGTGAAAAGTGGAGTATCACAGGGTTCAGTCCTGGGTCCTCTCCTGTTTGGTATTTACTTCTCTGTAGCACAGGCTAACACAGAAGGTCTCTGGCTAATGAAGTTCACAGATGACTCTAAACTAGGAGCCATAATCGAATCCCCAAACTATGTGGACATCCTACAAAAGGGCTTCACAGAAACAGATGCCTTGTATCACAGCCATGGCTTCAAGCTCAATGCCAAAAAATGCATTGTCATCCCCGTTGGTAAAAGCTCTGTACCCATGAACTACCACATAGGCGGCAGTCTACTTAACATCAAAAGTGTGATAAGAGACCTTGGGACCCAGGTGGACAGTAGTCTCTCCTTTGATAATCACATCACCACAGTGGTCAGGAAATCCTTCTATGTGGCACACCTCATCAGAAAAGGGTTCTCTTCCAGGAAAAAAGAGGCCGTTGTTCCCCTCTACTCATCACTCATTAGACCCATTATAGAGTACAACACCCCTTTTTGGTATGTACCTCACAAGACATCTACAACAACTGGAAAAGCCACAGAAGTACCTCACAAATAGGATTACTGGCCTCAAACAGATGCCCTATGCTGACCATCTCAAAAAACTCCAGCTTTACTCCATCACATATCTTCTACTTCGAGGTGATCTCTGTCTAACATACAAAGCTATGTCAAACCCAAAGCTGTTGGACATGCTCCACTTAAACAAATCTCAATCACTCCGAGCTACACGCTTTAGGGACCTAAACCTTGTCACAACAATAAACAGAACATGCTGGAGGGATAGATTCCTGTCCCAGAGACTTCCCATACTCTGGAACAAGCTACTCAGCTATATCAAACAAATATCCTCATTAGCACTCTTCTAGAAAAATCTTGATGCGTGGATGGGAAATAGGAAATTCACCCCAGGGATCACTTTTGTGGCTCTGCTCGACAGGGCCACAGGAAAATAATTTTCTCGAATGGCAAAAGCCAGGGAACCTTTTTGGCTTGGCTTATTTAGGCCCTTGGGTCGATAGCCTAGTACCTACCTATGAACCTATGTTCAAAATAAGTTTTCAAATTCCACCCTGTTTTATAAATGAAAGTAGGATTTTAACCTAGAATTATCTAGATGTAACTATATTTAAAAGCAGGTAGAACAAAAATTTAGTTCCAAATTATACAGAAAACCAACATTTTCTAATAATTACCTGGACTACAGAAGTCAGTACACTTTCTACACTAAAAAGAACATAGTGAAGGGGCAGATTGTATGTGCAGCAAGAATGTGTTCAGATATTTCCTTATTCAAAACAGAGTTAGGAAATCTGATTACTAGGTTCAAAGAAGGGGGGGATCCAGAAAGTTTATTTGATATTGGAGAAAATATTTTGAGTGAATGGGGTAATGAGTATACCCCTTTGTTGGGTACTAATGAAGAAATTATAGTCAAAACTACTCCTGTTGACAATTAATTTCCAAACTCTATGGTTTTAGTACAGTGGGGATTCCACTACTTTGAGAGACATTATAACAAAAAATTGGGTAATGTTCAGAAGTAGTGTTGAGACACTTGACATTCTAGGTCAAAATCCTACTTTTGTATATAAAACAGGGCGGAATTTGAAAAATTATTTTGAACATCCCACAAATGTGAATAGTAAAACTATTAATGAAACTAAAACATGTGGGGGATGTTATTATTGTAGTTATATCTTACAAAACAAAACAGTGTCTGTAGGTAACCCGGAACAGCATATTAGTTTGGACACAGGAAATTATGGCAGTTATGGTCTTGTATACATTGCAACTTGCTCCAAATGTAATGATTTTTATATTGGGATAACTGTTAGGAGTATATGTCAACAACTATACGAGCACTTGTATGCCATTAAAAACAAAGATGAGAACAATGCTTTATATAAGCATACTAAATATTGTGGCTATGATTCAAAATTCTTATTTGGCATTCTGGAAAAAGTTAAAAGGGATGACAAGGGAGACATTTGAGAGAATAGGGTAGAGGAATGTGAATTAAAATGGCAACTAAGGCTGAATGCAACAACTTTGCCTGGTATTAATAAACAAATATCTATCTTGCCTGTTTTAAAGAAAAAAGCAAGGCGCCCAGCCTTCCACAGAAGGCACACACACACACACTCACTCCTAGGGCTAATTTAGAGTGTCCGATCCACCTACAGCATGTCTTTGGAATGTGGGAGGAATCTGGAGCACCCGGAGGAAACCCATGTGACCACAGGGAGGACATGCAGACTCTGCACAGAAGGCATCCCAGCTGAGAATCGAACCGGAGAACCTCTTGCTTTGAGGCGGCAACGCTAACTGCTGCACTACTGCGGCGGCCCTTTGATGAAGTCCCAGTGAGCAGGATAAATCCCTTCCCTTTTCACTTCCCTTCAACACCCTTCCCTTTTCCTTCAAATTCAGGCCTCTCAACTATCCCTATTTTGGAGGAACTTTCTTATTTTAAGGCCTGATTTGCCCCTGCATATAATGTCCTTGTTTTCAGGCTTGATTATCCCTTCACACCATTTTCTGAATTCCCCTTATCATACATGATTTTTGAAGTTGTCTACTATACAGAAATCCATAATATATGAACAACATACTAATGGCACCAATAATTTAATAAAAGGGGGCATGCCTCTTATATTTACCCTTTTCAGAAGCAAAAATAAATGACCTTGTATGGTAGAATTTTGCAATGTAATTCATTAAAATCTACAGATTGTACACTGATTCTTTAATGCTGTGCTTATATTTTTCCATCATTTTTGTTACTCTGTTTTTTAATGTGTTTCTGAGTAGTATCCATATTCATACTGGAAGCAGGAAGACGTGTATGCTATTTGGTATTCAAATTTTATGCTATTTAGATGTCCATGTTTTTGGCTCGATGTTCCTATATTTCAAAGACCTTTGGTCCTAGTTGTCTGCAGGTTGAGAGGTATCTTAAATCTGAGCCCATATTTTATACAGACTACCACTACTACTATATACTTAAAGAAAAGTATGGTCAGGATGGACCTATGATAAAAAAGAGAGATACCAAAGGTGCATCCACACTCCAGGGTTTAATATCTCAGATTATTGCAGTTTGAAGTTATATCACATATGCTCCCAATTATAATACAATATTATATAAAGCCTTCCTATTTTAAAAATCTCTATAATTCACTTGTATTTTATATGTATATAATTACATTATACTATGTTAAAATGCCATCCGATGGTACATACAGATTAAACTTTGTCATGTAAATAACATCAACTACATTAATTTCAACATATTTAATACTATTGTTCATTTAGCACAGTCATTATATCAGTTTGGCTTCTTCACTAGACTTCCATTTTAAAATAATGTACTGAGATTATGAAGTTTAATCAAGCAAATACTTTGGTGTTGATGCTACTTGACCTGACACCTGGAACTTGTGTCCTGAAACCAGAAGTCATTTGTTTGGACTCTTCCTGTTTCTCTTCCTTCCTACAGTGCTTTACAAAAGTGTCAATAGAAGGCCAAATAGCAGCTACACAGGCATCATCCAATGCTACTCACCAAAAGAAGGCTGTAAAGATGCTATTCCTCTAGTGGTATGGTCCTCAGTGCCGAAAGAAGGATCTTCCCATGCTTAGCATGATGAAAGTGTATGCATCTAAATAATCACCTAGTCAGTGTGAGTTTGAATACTTCATGACCTAATCTGGTTTTGCCAAAGGACACAAAGAGCTAATTTTTCCTTTATATATCTTTAGTTCTATCTAAGTAAAACCTAAGCTGCTGAAACACAACTGTTCAATGGAAAAGATACCCTTCCTGGTTACAAATGCACAGGAAAGAAAATGGGTAGGCTGGATACCCAGTTTACTTTGGCCTCCATGACCACTTTAAGCAAGAAAGAGGGATTAGCTCTAAGTGAAATTACACTCTATTAAAAATGAGATAAAGGATATCACTTGAGAGCATGAAGCCTACATATTCACGTAGTGGAGATAACTGGTACTAAAAGTAGCTTTTTCAGTGCAGGTATTTTAAGTCTGCTGAACATATGGATTTGAAATGAGGCAATATAAACATCAGGAATATGAAATATATATCTCAAGGTGATAACAGATCATATAAAAGAGGCCTAAGGAGAAAAGTATCTTTCAGAAAAGGTTATGTACACCTTGAATATTACAGAGAAGAAGAGCCTAGTTCCAACTGAAAACTGGAAATGGCAGCAAGATGGACCTTAACAGAATTGCAACTGTCTAAAATCCAAAATCTGAAAAAAGGAAATATAAAACTAAAGAAAAAGGAGCAAAAATGTGTATCTAGGCTCTTATCTATCACCCAGAGAAAATAATCTATTTGACTTGGGCATGTCTTGTGGGTAGAAGGATTTTGCAAGAAGGGATGATTTGGAAAAAGGGGAATTACTAGCAATAATAGGAATAAATAAATAAGCAAAACTGAAGATGTCACAAATCTGAGTGAATGAATGTTCTGGTAAAGTTTGCTGGAGGCTTGGATCAGAGGGGTTTTGCCAGGACACAGGCATAAAGATTATCTAGAAGGTAATGAAGAAGCAGGAGAACCATATCTGCTGGAGCTATAAGAAGAACTTTGGCATTGTGGTGTCTAGCCATCTGAATGAATTTCATCTCCAGTGGAATAGGAGAAAGCTAGGACAGTCATAGGTCAACATTCCAGATGAAGAGGAATCAGACAAAGAATTCAGTACATTTGCTCATGGTGGGAGATGTAAAGCTGTCACAATGAGGCTTGCTATGTAGATATAATAGTCTGTGAGCCATGGAATAGCTCAAGGAACACTCACGATTCAACAGAAAGCAGTGACTCAGTAGGCTGTCAAGGGGACTGGCCTGCCTCAGAATGCAGTTTGCCACCAGGAAGGGGTGCAATTTGATGGTCTACTGTCACACCCCAATGGCCTTGCAGAGGAAGTGGTATGATCTTTTTCTGTCTTGCTTGCTGATATGCCACACAATTTCCATGTTGGAAGGGTGAACAACAATCACTTCATGAGGAAGAGAGTCCTGAAAGGAAGATAAAGGGAAGTTTTTTTCCCACATTGCATCTCTCCTACATGATATGGAGGTGGGTCTCCTAAAATGACTAGGCACCCGGGAAAATCTGCCTGATATAGTGGCCTCCAAAGACAAATGTACCCAAGGTGGAAGACTCTTGTCAAGCTGGTAGTCAGAAGAGGTTTCAGCAGGTCAGATGACCTGAAATTGTCTATCACAGTAAAGGCAGTTTGCAGGTTTTACAAATTTTGATTGGAAAGGACATGTAACCTGAGCAGTGGGACCACTGTAACTCAACTGACCATTGCAGAACTCTCATGTGGAACCTGACATGAAGAACCATCAGTATGGCTGCCACCATACTCCCTAGTGTTTTAGGCAAAACTGGACTAAGATGGGGTACACAGGGTTCAGTGCTAGATTCTTGAATACAGTGGCCTTGAGGGATGATATACTTTACTGTAAAAGACATGAATGACAAAGGTTTGTATCTAGCTGGAAGCCTATGAAGGTTAGCTCCTGGTATATAACTTACTGGGACACTGCAAGATTATTTGCTATTCCCAGAGAATGGAACAGTTTGAGCAGACACTCACTCATTTTCTCTCTCCCTCTCTCTCTGTTTCTGTCTCTCTATGAGGTTAGGGCCTGAATGGATCAAGCAATAAACAGCCAGTCATTCAAGTGTGGGAAGAGCTTGCCTCACTGCTGCTACAGACATTCATTTGGTGAAAACCTTGAAACTTGTGGTAAAACACAGTGGGAGTGTTAGAAACTGGTAATGAGTGATTCTTATCCAGAAGTGCAGGTATGCTCTAGACTTCTTACTGAGCTCTGTGTGAAAACACGTTTATTGAAATTGCAGAGAGCATACCTATGCTCTTTCCGATAAACATACAAGGACAGATTGCACTGTGACTTTTCAAAATGTTTGCTTTGACATGATGGTGGTAAGGCCACTGAAAAAGAGAAATGGACTGAACTCTTTTATATTTTTGTACACTACAAATAACCTGGAATAGCTACTTTACATTTTATGGTTGGGTGTGATCTCTTGGACATTTTTTCTTTTTTTTTTTTTTTTTCATCTGAGACTGCAGAGATCTTTTTTGCAGTAATTTTCTCATAGGGTGGGACATCATGCATAATGAAGGGGAATGGAAGGAGCTCTGAAGGGAATTACATACCATCTAAATGCATCTACTATGATATATCTCTCCTTCATGATAAAGGTCAAAGTTGAGAGGTGGAAGGACAAACAGCCCCCAACTGCACATAACTGACACAGAGGATTTCAAGTACGTTTGTTCCAGACCTGTGACTCTGCTGGAAATAGCTCTGGTTCCTAGATTTCATTCCAGCTGCCTCCTACTGAGGCTCGAGCTGTGTGCCACATGTATATTACAGTTGGTACTCGCACCTCTGTATCCTTGAAAAGGTGAGCTGTGGAGGTTGTAATTTAACTTCGATAGCCATCTAGGTTTTGCTCTGTTATTCATTGTTTAATATGTGCTAATGAAACTCTTTTACAAAGGTATGTGGGCCACAAAATGGTGCATTACAGAAGAGTCATCTTATTGTCTGCTGCAAAGTCAGTTGGTCTGAACAGATATCCTAGGAAGAGGCAATGCTAGGCCCCATGGCTCTGGAAGATTCCTCTGTAGTATGGTAGACAGTGTACACCAAGAATGTCTTCATATTAGTGTGAAGGGTACTAACAGACTCTGACATTGTGATTGATATCAGTAGCTAAATAGTTGATGTTGACTTATTCCAAATCCCCTTATATCAAATAAGCCAGCATCAAAACTCACATCAAAAAAGGCCAGCCCTGAAATCGGGTCTATATTAGAACATCGAAGTTTCAAAACTTTGAATGTTCTAATATCGAACCTTATTCAGCGAAAGCTGAAAACATCGAAAATACAGAACAGTGAATTTCTTCCTAGGGAAACAATTTGCTGTTCCAAAACACATACACACAACACAAGCACACCAAACAAACAGCAATCCACACACATACACCTAAAATATTAGACCTAACCCTACACTAAACTATACACACACCACTAACTATCCACTTACCTTAACCCAAACCCTAACCCTAAGGTCCATCACTATCGCACACTCGCTCACACACGCCCTAACCCTAACTCACCTACCCCACCCTAGCCCTCACGTCCACACAATCGCACACTTACCTGACCCGCGCCCTAACCCTAACCCTAACTCACCTAACCCACCCTAACCTTCACGTCCACACAATCATACACATACCTAACCCGTGCCCTAACCCTAACTCACCTAACCCGCCCTAACCCTCACATCCACACAATTGCACACATACCTAATCCGCACCCTAACCCTAACTAACCTAACCCACACTCAATCGCACACTTACCTGAACCCGACCCTAAACTTTCCACCACAGCGGTGAAAATACCAAAGCAACAGAAACGGACAACCGAATTCTCTCCCTAGGAAAGAATTCAGTTTTCTGTTGCTTCGATATTTTCAGCTTTCGCTGAATAGGGTTCGATATTAGAACATTCGAAGTTTTGAAACTTTGATGTTCTAATATAGACCCCTGAAATCAGCCTGAGAGGTTGGCATCAATGCTAAGGCCACTGACATCAATAACACTGGAATTAACATTGCTGATGACATCAAGGCAACCACCTGGAACAAGTCCAAGCTCTATAAAATCAGCACCAAAATTATCACAATAAGGTCTGACACCAAACAGATACCACAGGTAAAGAGGCTTAAAACCCGAAGGCAAATAGATCTAAAAATTGCAGGCCAGCAAAGAAACTATAATAATAGGAGATCTAAGGAGAGTGGAGAAGGTTACAAAGAGCTGATACAGTCCAGAATAGAAGGGGCAGAGGGCAGCTGAGGTGTAGCAAGAAAATTCCATTTTGTACTCGCAAACTCTTAGTGCTACTGCCCCCAACCCCCTACCCCACCCCCCGGGCACCTGGCATTTAAAAATGGACACATCTTTCAAAATGCTGCCCCAAGCACTTAATAAATGCAAGTAATATTTTCAGCTGTTTCCCCCTAAAACTATTAAAATATTGTTTTAAGATTAGCAATATTATACCTCACCTTATTCACTTTGACAGCTGTTGACATAATATGACCTGAAAAAAGCCATGTTGATATGATGTTCTGAAAAAAATGTACTTGGTAGAGTAAAAAGAGTATGCCTAACTGTACCCTTTAGACACCCGCCCAGCGCTCTAACAGTGGCCTCAACCAGTCTATCATAATCAGTGGTGGGAATGGCAGGAAAGAGGGCACACCTGGGTGTAATTGGCCTAGAAGAACTAGAGCCTATAGAAGTTTCCTTGTCACAACAGCCCACTACTACTATTGCTAAAAGGTTTACTGTTTCAGAAAGGTTGCCATGGCCATGACATTAATTTCCATTACAGATTGAGCCATAGGTGGTAAATATGTAGAGATCAGTGAAGACACAGATTGCATAAGTCTCCTTTATCTCTGAGTATGACATGAAACTGTAGAAGCTCCTGGTTCTCTATAAAGAGTGAGAAACTGGGAAAACAAGATAAACAGACAAAAGAAGAGCCAAAGGGCTCACCTAACTTCGGTTGATCAGATAAGGACTTTTCAATTAAATGTATTTTAGAAAGATACTCTTCTCTTCAGAGGTAAAGAGTTGAAATCCTTGTAGAAGGAACTTCACTGGACTTTAGGTGCTTTACCTAAAGAATAAAGACATTGAATGTGTCTGTGAGGTGGAAAGATGTCCTGCCAACAGACATATTTACAAAAGGACCATTTTGATTTGTTGAAAGCAAAGAAATAACCCTTGTGCAAAAGAGCAGAAAAAGCAAAGGAAAATAATTTAAACTTAAAATACTCAGTAAAGATGCTGTATGAATTAGTAAGAGGAGGGAAACAAGGTAAAACAGTAAAATAAAATTATTATAAGTTTGAAAGATTTTTATTTTTATCAAATACTGAGCTCATTTGCTTCTCTGTTAAGCACTTACACGAGCAGAGGGGAAGTGTACAGAAAAAATACAACAGAAGAAAAGCTTCACCTCAAACCTTGAAGGTGAATGAGGCAATAGAGAAGGTCAGATGGGCTTCATTACATAATACTAAAGAAGTTAACACAGTCATTATGTCAATTTGGCTTCTTCATAAACCTTCTGTTTTAATTAGTGCACTGAGATAAATATGTTTAATCAATTATTTGGTGTTGATAATGCTTGACCTGACACCTGGAACTTGTTTTCTGAAACCAAGAATCCTTTGTTCAGACTCTTCCTGTTTCTCTTCCCTCCTACAGTGTTTTACAAAACTGTTGGTTGATGGCCAAGTATCAGCTACAAAGGTATCATCGAATGCTATAATGTCTGTAGTTATTAAGTGAGCTCACATGCACATCTTTCTGTGGCATCATGGACGGCGCAATGCCCCAACATTAGCAGATAGTATATAAGAGTGCACTTCATAAGAGTGGCAACTGACAAGGAATACTGAAGTAATATATGCAAATTGCATGACTCTGTGCCCTTTAAAAAAAGCTGTTGTAACAGACTAATAAATCAGAAACTGTAGCTGCATTAAAGAGAAGAGGATACTCTAGGTGCACTGGAAGTACACCAAAGAAATAAATACAAAGGAACGCCTGCTTGTCTGGCAATTAATGCAGAAGGTTAAGACTATAAGCTGTTTTTGTTTGTTTTCTTTAAGTTTTAATTTTACATGCACCGAGGTTATAGGTCAGCACATGCACAGTAGCACGTCAACATATTCTGATTGACGTTTGGGTGGATCTTTCCATTATATTTAGTAGAAAAGTTTTAGAAGAACTGTGTGACTCAGTCTGAAGTACGCATGGGGTGCAGCTGACTAAACCTCTTATAAGTAAAGGTTGCAAGAAGGGGCTAAGAGGAAGCAAACAAAAATCCTGCTAAAACCTTGAGGAGGTGGGCAGGAGTCAGGAGCATCTGCACTGGCTGTCATACCTTGGAGAGAGTACTGGAAAAAATCTTTGATAAAGGCATCATATCAGCAAGGTTTCATCTAGATGTAATCTGACTGGAGTACAATTAACACATATGCTCTTGACTCCTACCCACCTCCTCAAGGTTTTAGTAGGATTTTTGTTTGATTATATTTAGTAGACTCAGATACATAGATAGATATAAACACACACACACACACACACATATATATATATATATATATATATATATATATATAGATAGATATATAGATACCCACACACTCTAACATGGCTGTCTATTCTCCTTAGTCTATTGAATTCTTATATTATAATCTGATTTGTTCCTTTGCTGGATTTCCTAAGGTGCATGACTTTTGCATGTGAGCTGGTGAGTCATATACCAGCTACATTTATACACCTCCTCAGTGCTACAAACCAAGCCACTGACTGTCTCCAGTGTTGCTATCATCTCATTACCTATCATCTCATTACCTATCAAATGGGTAGTTATAAAAAATAATACATGCAATGTTTTGACTTTAGCAAAGCACTGTATACATATACACTTACTGATTTTTCCTCTAAGGAAAAAAGAATCACTCTGCCTAACACCACCTTCCAGGTTTTTAAATGCAGTGTCTAACCAGCTGTCTTGTCAATGATGTTGCTTTAAAAACAGACATACTTTTTTCTTCCTGTAAAGATGCTGGTCAGTTTGCAAAATGTGAATTTGTCAAAATTAACCAATGATAAAACAAAATTGTACAAGATAATAGTAATTTTTCTAATGGTGCAATCATGCAAGGAGCAAAACCTCCTGCACCATTAGACTTACTTTACAGAATGGGCAAACTGTACATTGCTACCCTGACTGGAGAACAAACATTCTTCAACAGGATATTAATGTACAGGTAATGCCCATTGAAAAACAAGTATGTCACTTCACCCTAGAAAATTATGCGCTGCCATGAAGCTCAGACTCTTCAAAAGGAAATGGCCACCATGTTTTATGATTACTGATTAGTGACTGTAAAATTAAAATGAAAAGTAAATAAAAAAATTGAAAACAAAAAGCATTTTTGTCTGTATGTATATGTGTGTGTGTATATGTGTGAATGCATGCATGTTTATATTTCTTTTTCAGAGTGCATTAGAGTGTGTATGCTTGTATGTAAGAAACCGGAAGTGAGAGAGTAAATAAAAGAGAGACTGACCGACATAGGCAGTCCATCAACACATTTTTGTTAAACATTAACTCAGTGTTTTTCACTGTTAAACATCTGCAATATTTTCAAAATCAGGGACAGAAAGTAAATGTAAGGAAAGAAAGGTGGGGGGGGTTAAGGTGGGATGAGAGAGCTGTAGTACGTTGTATCCTATGTATTTTGTAAATAACATGCATAGCTGGCTTTAGGCACCAGCGAACCCTGCGGTCGCTGGGGGCCCCCTGTTCCTGGGGGGCCCCCAACCACAGCAAGTTATCTTATCTTAATATTTTATAACATGTCTGTCAGACCAACAAAAGCTAGTACAGCTGCCTTGTATAATTAATAAACTGGGTGGGTAGTAATCACTCTTGTTTATAGTTCCTCTAAAATTTTCTCTGGTTATAGTAACAGTGTTTTATAAAGTAACAGGCTTCACAATGTCATTTAATATGTTCTACCACTCATATAGTGTCCCTAGCTTAGTTAAGCCTTGCTGGTGGACATTCTCTTCACTAAAACTAATAACATAGCCAGTTTTAGGTACCTGTTAATACTCGTGGCTGCAGCAGGCCCCCTTAGTCATCCTTGACTAATTGGGGGCCCCACAAAAGCTGCTGCTGGTTGTGGAAAATGAGAAACATGTACTAATTTCCTGATTATTCTCTTTAACCTGAACAAGGTTGTGATATGTCCCTGTAAGGATAAAGCTGATCATGGCTTCTGCTGTCAGTCGCACACATGCTAAAACCAGACCTGCTGAGATGTGTGTGTGTGTGTGTGTGTGTGTGTGTGTGTGTGTGTGTGTGTGTGTGTGTGTGTGTGTGTGTGTGTGTGTGTGTGTACAGAAAGGTGCTGCAGGTTATGCTTGAGGAGCTGGGAACTGTGTGATTAATACTGCTTTAATTTTCATCACAGTCAAACCTTCAAGGTGTGCAAAGCAGGTCATTATAGCTTGTGTTTGTGTTGGGGACATTGTTTCTTTTACTTTTCTCACAGACCTCAGAAGTGTAAAATGAAGGTTAATATAGTTTGCATAGGGCCAGTGTACTGTCTAAGAGCAACAAAGTAGAATACAATATATTTTTTTCAAATTTCTCCAAATCACGCATCAGGAATGTATACAGGTGGCTGCCTTTGAGGGTTATGGGTGGGAAATTAAGAGGTACATATGTGTATATGTATGACAGCAGTCACTTCAAATACATGAGTGTGGCAGTTTGAACCTTTGCTTTCATCCCAGTCTAACACTGGAGGGATGCATAGGCAGTGACTGTCTTTTTGTTGGGGGGGCAAGCAGATTTCCAGATAGGACCTGTGTATCCTCACAACAATTGTCTTGTTAGTTTCTTGTGAGATACTATTTTTTCAGTTTTGAACATTAAGCCTTGGGCAGAGCTTATGCCTCCCTTGAAAGAAAAAAAAAATAAGACTGAAATTCTTTTCTTACTCATAATTATTGTTTAGGCCACTCATGGATGAAAAGGATGGAGAAAATGCCCTAAAGTGGATACCAGAGCATCTATAGCCCAGTAGCTTCTGGGGGCACTGTGTTATCATGATCAAGAAAGGTATGTTGAAATGATGCAATGAAAACTGAAGCTGAACAGCAACACTGGATTTCTTCCCTTAATCATAATTTCTGTTCAAGCCATTGTTGGTGAAGAGATTGTGGAAAAAAATATATATATATATATATTGCCTGAAGTGCATTTTAAAGTCATGAATTCTTGAATAAGCTGAAAAGTAAAGCAAAATGTCAAAAAAGGAAGAAAAAAGTAATCTGCAGAGTATGGGCACCCCAAGATGGGGGAACAGAGTGGAGCACTTCAGGATGCGTGTGTGTGTGTTTGGGGAGTGGTGGGGGGTGCTGAAACAGTAGACAGTGCCGGGGGCACCATTTCACTTAAGTTCAGCCCTGTACATAAAGTTGTTATAATTTATCATTGTTGCAGCTAAATGCCAGTCACTGCAAATGTTCTTTTGTGAGATGTGTCAACATAGTGTGGTACATATGCCTGTTGTAATGTAACAGCATTGTAGCTACAGGTCACTCTGTGCATATTATTCCTAAAATGTTGCGGTATGAACTAAAAGCTTGTTTAGGAGGGGTGGCAGTGACAGATTGATACTTAGACTGAAAGTGCCTAGGGGTCCCCCCAACTTGACATTTGCTGGGGGCCCCCAAAATGCTAACACCAGCCCTGATAACATGTGAATTTGAAATTGGTTGTACTTGTTGTGTGTGGGTCTGAATGTTTGTTAATATTCATAAGCATGCAAGTCCATCTGAATTTTTGAATGTGTATGTTTCTATTTATATGCTTGTATGTCTGTCTGTGCTTCTGAATGTGTATGGGTGTGTATGGATGTGTGTGTCTGTGCCTTCCTGTACTCATTAAATACTTACCAAAGTTATATTTTGGATGTAACATACTTCCTCCAACAATGATTGCATATACTACATATCTGCAACATTACATCAAAAATAGTAAAATAATATATATATATATATATATAGAGAGAGAGAGAGAGAAATTAAAAAGACAACAAAAACAAATACAAAACAAATTAAAAGATACCCATTTCTCTAAGTGCAGTAATGCCCTCCAGAGTGTTTGTTATTGTGTAAATAACACCATTCCAGGGTTGTAGAACATGCCTGGCATTCGTTATTTACACAATAAACAAAACACTCAAGAATGGCTCAGGTAATTCCCAGATAAATAATTTAATAAACAAATAAAAAGCAAGCTTTTACACCTAGAAGTGCTTTTCAATAATGTTGTTGTTGTTGTATCTTTCGGCTTTTCCCGGTTAGGGGTCGCCACAGCGGAACTCCGGTCTGCTAATGATTGGCAGTAGATTTTTACGTACCGACTTGCCAGGCCTGATGCACACCCTTCAACGAAGGTACGCCCATTCACGCATGTCTCCACACAGAAAACGCTTTAGCTGAGAATCGAACAGGACAACGTCTTACTGTGAGGCAACAACGCTACCGCAGCACCACCACTGCAGTGTAAGTGCTTTTCAATAATACAATGCTTAATAACCATTGGATACACAGTCACATGTCAGGATATGGGTCAGTAGGTAAAATACTAAGGATGATAGACTTTATGAAGTGCCTGATAGTACGGAGCATGATTTTCTATATAGACATTACTATCCACATGAAGTGAATGACACAAAGGAAATGACTACGAAGAGAAGGTAGAGGGTGACGGGCCATTGTTTTCAGATAATACTAAGCATCAACAATGTTGTGCTATTAGTAATACACAGATGAGGTATATATAACCTACAACACTACGGCCAATAAAATACAAGACGTAATTAAAAGTATGAGAAGATGTTAGCAGGGGTTCAGGGATTCAACTACTAGAATTTTAGATCAGCATCTCTTTAGTTTTAAGAAATATATAATGTTAAAGCAAATGTTATGTTATGAAGTGCTTTAAGAAATATATAATGTTAAAGCAAATGTTATGTTATGAAGTGCAGCATAATACATTAGATGGGAGACACAGTCAAAGGAAAGGAACATGTACGTGCTATAAATGCAGTTTTTGTAAATACACTTATAAAGAGGAACAGTTTAAAGCATACATTAACATTTTTTTATCCCTACTTTTGATGACTGCAACAGTGAAAATGTGATATGCATTGCTTTATGTGTAGCTTGTCCTGCCTTTTATATAGGTAAGACTAATAGAAATTTGAAGGAAAGCAACTTTCAGCACTTATCAGATATTAGAGGGAGTAATGAAGTAAATGTGCTATTTAAACATATTAAGAAAGAAGGTGAGGAACGTACTTTTAAATTTGCTGTCTTGTGTTGAGACACTATCAGTGAGGGTGATTTTGTTACTTTGATAGAGAATGAAGAGTATAAATGGATTTGTACCCTTAAAGCAGTTTTTATCAAGGTTTAAATAAAGCAGTATGAATTAAACCTGTTTTGAATTGTAGACATATTAGATCAATTTTACTGGTGTTCTACTGACATGTGGCTGTGTATCCAATATTTTTTTACTGTAATTTCTCATGTGTTACATTATTGCCTGAAGAAGCACTTATTGGGGTGAAAGCCTGCTTTTTATTTGCTTATTAAATAATTTATTTGGGAGTTACCTGAGCGAATAGTGTGTGTTTTGTTGGTTAAATTTTGTGATCCTAGCTCAGTTTACTGCTGGAGCTACATTTTGGCTTGCCTATTTACACAATGATTCACAGTGTGTTGGGCATTATTCCTTCCGCAATGAACCCAAAGATTAAAGCATTTCATAGCAAGGGCAAAGTCCCAGCTGCAACAACCTCAATCAAGGCATCTGCAATCTGGCAAGTTGTGTATTATAGACAAGTTATAGTTGTAGAACTGTCAATCTCCCATCCTAGGATTTTATTCATCCACCTCTTTTTTTAACTTTTCTTACTTTTCCTCTCTCCTGTCCTTACCTGTCCTTTTTAATGATCCTGCTCCCCTGCTCTGAATCTTTGATTTGTATTTCTTTTTCAGCTATAAGGAGTTAGTTAAATTTGATACCATTTTAAAACTTTTCTGTAATGTAAGCCATTTGCTTGGGTAGTTTGCCTTAAAGATGGGGGGGGGGGCAACAATCCTGTCAATTTTCCTTCTAATCTACACCCTGCTTTGTTATTTCTAGTTGTCTCTACTGCTTCTCTGAATTTTGTAACTAGCTTATTTGTACTGACTGATGCCCTTTATTGTTTACATTACCTGTTGTTATTAGGTGCACATTTGCCCATGCCTGCCTTATTTATGTCTGAAAATGTTACTATTGTGTGTGTGTGTGTGTCTTTTTTTCTTTTTTTTTCGCGTTATGCCACAGCGAGCGGAACTCCGGTTAATGATGGGTAGAGTTTTACATGCTGGCTTGCCGGGCCTAACGCACAACCTTCAACGAAGGAAGGCCCATTCACGCATGTCGTCACACAGTTCCATATATCTTTTTAATATAAGCAAAGCAGTGACTTATCTAATGGGTTCTCATTAAAAATATATTTAACAAATTAGATTTCATTATAGGTTACACTCTTAGCATGTAGCAAGAATATTCATCAGAATACCAGAAACACTAATTAAGACAAAATGTCCACAGAAGAACACGTCACATTAAGTATATTTTAAACATTTTTAAATATTTGATTTACTCTGGAATGACAGCAGAACAGCTGTAAAAATTAAAAGAAAGATAAAGAAGCCTCTAAAATTTAATGCATAGTTAGTGAAAGCAATCTTAAAGGGTAACAAATATAAATATTAATTTCCAAAACACTCACTCAAATAAAAAATTACAAATAATAATGTGCAAGATCAAATTAATTCATTCCCTTTCAGCTCAGAGTAGGTAAAACACTTCCTCTGGGATTTAGAAATGCTATCCATGATGTGGAAGCCTTAACCTGGATGGTTTCTGCATCAGAATAAGCCTTTCAAGTTCAGAGACCAGTCTCCCACCCTAGTTTTCCTCTGGTAGGGCCATAGAACAGAGAACAGTTTCACAGGGGAGGCTGCATGCTAATACAGCAGTCTATGAGAGTGGCTAATGCTAATTAACCATATGCAGTCCCCTGGAAATGGACTAACTTAGCAGAGCAATCTGGAAAACTGACCTTCTGAGTTCCTTATTGTTTTTTCTAGGAAGAAAAAGTGAATGCCATCTTTTGATGGCATTCACTCCTATAGGTGTAGTGGTGGTACAGGTAAGTATAGCAAAGTCATGGGTGTGTGTATGTGTATAGTCATGTGTGTGCATATTTGTAGGAGCATGAATGTGGCTGATCAGATGCATATGTTTGCCTGTTTGTCTGTCTTGTCTGTCTGGTTTCACTATGAGAGGTAGTTAAGAATGCTTGCCGTGTGGTGTGTGTGTGTGTGTGTGTGTGTGTGTGTGTGTGTGTGTGTGTGTGTGTGTGTGTGTGTGTGTGTGTGTGTGTGTGTGTGTGTGTGTGTGTGTATGTGTGTGTGTGTTTGTGTGTGTGTTTATGGATGGTGTCTATGCTACTGCAATAAGTGGGCTGGTAGGGAGGATATTAGCACGCTCAAGTCTGACAAAGCAGTATTTGATTCAGAGACAAGGTAATCACATGATGATGTAATGTTTCTCTTTGTGGATTTACTATGTCTCTGAATCAGAGATTATACCCACTACTCTAATTAACCTATAGGAAATTTCTGAAGTTTGACTCACTATAGTACCCAGAATAAGTTGAAACAATATACCAATATTTCTTAATAACTAGTCATAGCCTCAACAAATGGGATGTATCAGGTTAACACAATAGATGTCTTCCCCATTATTCTGGCAAGATAATATTCCTAAAGGAGCGCCTCATGTAGGAACCATGCTGCCTATCTACTAGCCATTCTTAATCTTCTCAGAATAGCCCCTTTGGATCAACCTGTCAATGATGACATGAGGTATTGTTCAGTATTCCTGTTTATCTGAGCAGAGTCTCTGTGCTCAAACAGATTCTCCATAAGGGAGAGAGATTACCATATAACAAGGGTGGGCAGTAGCAGCAAGCATAGTTGTCTTAATGGTCCCATCTTGCTCATATGCAAATATTTCCAGAAGTTTAATGCTTATTGAATTGTGTGTTAGAAGTACAGGAAATGCCTAACCTACTGTTGTAAATACATTCAAACAAGATGCAAGGCCTATAGCAATCATAAATAAATCATCTATATAATGTTTATACCATGATACATTTTGAAAAATGTAGTGTCCTGTATAAAAATATTTCTCTTCAAGTAGGCACATAAGAAGATTTGCATGCACTACAATTGCTGCACCCCATAGATGAAGAAAGAAATCTCCAGTAAAATAAAAAAAAATAAAAAAACAGTAACTAATTCATTTACAAGGGAAGCTGATGGAATATCCCATACCAAATGAGAACTAGCTTCCATACCAAATATAAGTTTAAACAATTAACACATCAATAGTAATAAACAAATACTTCTGTTTTCAGTCTATGGTATGAAGTGCATTTAGAAAATGACCACTATACCTAATGTATGATGGCAGTTGTGTTACATAGTTTTGAGGTAAAGAATCCAAAAGACTTATCATTCATTTTAGGGGACCACCCCTGGGATTTACAGACAAGGACTACAGCCACTACCTACCTACTGCAGGTCGATACAGTATACATGCTTGCATAAAATATGATTCAGAGACACTCAGAGGCATATTAGCCAAAATAAAGAAGAACTCATTATTAGTTATTTTGCATACCTTTGAATCTCCCATAATTACTATCAGAGCTAAACAGCACATCTTGGCCTATACATCACATTGGCAGAGGCACCCACTCAGCCACTCTCCAACATGCAGACATTCGAGTTCCAGTGGCACAGAGGGATAAAGTCCTGAATATGTTCCAGCCAACCTGGATTTGATTAGCAGCTTTGATAACTGAAACAGCAATAAGGAGGGATGGGAGTTACCATCTCTGGTGGGAGGGCAGTTCTGTGGGCCTCTCCTGCGACAATCCTTGGTGGTGGCTGCATATGTTGCTATTGGGAGGTGTGGTCATGGCTGAGATGCTGCTGAGGTGGGGTGAAATGCCACACATCCCCATTTCACGTTTGCCCCTTGGACATGACCACGAGAACCATATGGCAGGGAGGAGTAATGGAGTAGGTCATAAAGGAAAGTCCCCCAGCAGATATTGGCAAACAGACCCTCAGAATGTCTTTAAGATCCATGCTGGCCCCAGCCTGATCAGACTATTCAGACAAGGTTATAAGGTGGCTGGTAGCCCTAGTGATGGATGTAGGACACTGGGTAATAAGCCATAGGATGATCCAAAGGGGAAAAAACTCCCCCTAGAAAAAAAAAATCTATGAAGAAATGTATTCATATGCACCCCCTATGTAAGAACATACTCATCAACATACTTACCCATTAACCACACAGACACACACACACCGCAACCAACACACCTACCTAAACTCTTGATCTCCTACTTAACCCCCTATTGTGGCCATCCAATCAGACACACACTCACAGACACAAACAAACTGAACACCTCCCACCACTACTTCTGCACTGAACTTATCTAAACTTACCTGTAAAATGGTGTCTCCCATTAACTATAATAAGGGAACACAGCATTTTGTCTGTGTTAATTATCACAGCCAGCCATATGAATTTACACGGCTGCAGGATTCACTGAATCATTCTGTAGTGTAAGTCCTTTTCTGTGGGAATTTCTAGCCTTTGACAAATTAACATTCATCACACCCCTGAAATGCCTCATTGTAATACAGTGCGGCCATTTGGGATTCTTCCAGCCATGTAAAATCACCATGATGGGCCTTTCTCTGAATCAGAAAAGGGTTACTGCAAAAATCTGATCACTCATGGTTGGGCTTACTGCTCATAGTATCCCTTTTTGAACCCCAGGGCACATTTCTGAGAAACAACAGATTTTCTGTGGAAAATTAATTACATTTTTGTGAATCTTGTGGAGGGCAAAATACAAGGAAGTGCAAGGTCAATAGAAGTTCATCAGTTGTACTTTCCAAGAAAAAAAAAACCTCTACCAATTGCAATTAGTAATAATTCTCTAAACTCAAATTATACTTGAGTAAGAGAGCAAAATTACATTTTCTGATATTCGTCATTACAATTCAGCAATATATAACACCTATTTAGAGAGAATGAATTGGACATTACAACAATATTACCCCCTTCGTCTGCTTGTTTAATAACAATGTCCCTATTTTGAGACAGCTTGGTCAAGGCAAGCGTATCACCCTGTGTACATTAAAACATAAATAATACCTTGAAATTTACTGAAAGGTTTCTTAAAGTCCTGTTTAACAACATTATAGTGTGGCTACATGACTTAGGAAAGGTGGAACAAAATGTTTTTTGATTTTCACATTTTTATTGTGGGGTGGTTTGCAACTGTGCATCAGCATCTGAAAACATGACTGTGACTCCAACATGTTATGTTAATGCATATCCTGTGATTTGGAGGCATACAGTAATATGTCCATAGGTGACTCAATAGTGAGGCACACTGATGTCCCACTCACTAGGTTGAATAAGGAGAAAATAACAGTCAGCTGCCTGTCAGTGCCAGGATCCACCATTTAACGCATGCACTCAGGTCCTTCAACAATGGGTACAAATATGACTCTGTCAGTGTACATGTGGGTGTGAATGACCTGAGATGTACCTCCCTGAACTACATGAAAAAAGACATGGAGGAGCTCTTGGATTATGTAGCCCAGTCGGGTACGACTCTAGCCCTGAGCAGAATCCTACCATCACCCAGAATGATACCACAGTACAAGCAGAAAATGATTGATTTCAACAATTGGCTAAGTTTCTGGTGCCATTCTAAGGGGATCCAGTATCTGTCTGCCTGGGATGACATGATTGACAGGATCGATGCTTTGCCAGAGATGGCCTGCATCTGTCACCCCTGGACTTCTGGATACTGGCCAAGGCTCTTGCCACCCCTATAGTGCCTTTTTAGGCAGTGTTCCAAAGAGCAAATCACCACCGTAACAGCTACAAACAAATGAAATCTCAAAATGCACTCACTTGAAGCACTCCTTAAAATGGAGAACATCGACATTTGTGATGTAACAGAGACCTGGTTCAAGGCAGCAGAAAGCACCTCTGCACTACCAGGCTATAACTCATTCCACACCTTTCAGCCCCAGAACTTGGACAGAAGCTCCAATGGCGGTGGTGTTTCCAGATTCATAAAGGATGCACACACCTCCAGACTGGTAGCCCAACATAACGCGTCAGAGATATTTCAGGTGCAGCTAACATTGAGTAAGACAGCAATTCAGGTCGTAGCCTATTATAGGTCCCCAACCATGTCCCAAGACACTCACTCCATGTTCCTAAGCACCCTGGAGAATATTAGGGTCCAACCTAACACTCTCATACTGGGCAACTTCAACTACCCCTCCATTGACTAGGAAAACTACTCATGTACCAATATACTTGCCCAACGTTTCCTGGAATTCATTAATTCCAATGCCCTGGACCAGCTTGTTCTTACCCTCACTAGAGGTAGCAGCATCCTTGACCTGGTCATTACTAACATGGGTGACCGTTACTCTACACCAGTGGTCAACTTATCCCTGGTTAGAGCCGACCACAAACTTATCACCTTGGAAATCCACATCCCCCCACCCCCGCAAAGGTAACCACCATGAAAAAACTTCTCCAAAGATAATTTTGGGCTTCTAAGAACAGAGGTGGCTAACTTCACGGCACCCATGCAAATGAAGAATAGTTGCATGACCACCGAATCATACACCAATGCACTGCACGAACACGTACACAAATGCATGGATCTCACCATACCCAAAAGAACCAAGATGCTCTCCTCCAAAAAAAGGAAGCCAATCTGGTGGTCCCCTGCCATAAACAAACTCTACAACAGAAGGAGGAAACTGATGCAGAATAAGGTGAAGTCCCAAGACTGGAAGAACTCCCTTATCAGTCTCAACAAAAAGTTGAGATCCCTCATCAAATCTTCTAAAGCTAGTTATGAAAACAGAAATGCAGCAGTTAGTAAAGACAACCACAAGGCCTTCTATAGTTATGTAAAGAAACTCCACGGCAATACCCAGATTTGTTTTGAGCTACTGCACAATGGTACCTCCTATATCGAGCCCAACAGATATTGCCAATATACTGGCCGACAGATTCAGTGCCAACTTTACCCCTCAAGGACCAATCACAATACTAGTAGATTGCCAGGCACCCAGTATTACTGCTGCACAGGTTAAAACAGCACTGTCCAAGGCCAAGAATACAGCTTCTATGGGACCTGACAATAGCCCTGGCTGTGTTCTACAGGAACTACAGAGTGAAATGGCACCTCACAGCCTCATCTACGGCTTTGTCCCTACCGAATGGTGCATTGCTATAGTCACCCCCCTCCACAAAGGAGGAGCGACTACAGACCCTGGGAACTATCGCCCCATTAGCCTGACAAGTCTGATATGCAAAGCTATGGAACACATCATCATGGACCTAATAAACAAGGATACAGAGAATCTCCAAACTCTGGATCCCATACAGTTTGGTTTTGTGAAGGGTAGATCATGCCTGCTCAACTTGATCAACTTCTTTGAGTCAGTCACCAGAGCTGTGGATGAAGGTAAGGTGGTTCATACAGCCCACCTTGATCTGGCCAAGGCCTTGATTTTCTGATCAATATCTGAGTGGTTTGGCTGGCTATAATCAACTGTATTAGAAGCTGAAGTCAAGTACAAACTTGCAGTTTTAAAGATAGTACTGTATTTTATTTTTCTGTCTATTTAACTGTTTAACTTAATTTTGCCTGACTAAAATATTTTATTTTATATATTTCCTGGCATTGCTTTCTGTTCTCATCTGTCCTGAAATTGTTTTTTCCATCTATTTAATTGTTTCACTGAATATTGTGGTCTGTCTGTCCCTCTGCAGTTAGATGGGGTTATTGCTGTTCTCGCATCTCTGTTATTCATTATTTAACTCTTAGCCTAGAGGGTTTCTCTCTGCTTTAAGTGTTAGCAACATAGCTGGAAATTTATTTTCTGCTCAATACCTGAGTGGTTTGGCTGGCTACAATCAACTGTATTAGAAGCTGAAGTTAAGTACAAACTTGCAGTTTTAAAGATAGTACTGTATTTTATTTTCTGTCTATTTAATAGTTTAACTTAATTTTGTTTGACTGAAATATTTTATTTTATATATTTTCTGGCATTGCTTTCTGTTCTCATCTGTCCTGAAGCTGGTTTTTCCCCCTCCCTCGCATCCTATTCTTGTGGTGTTGTTATAGTTGGTGGCTTTGCAGTAGCCTGCCCCTACTGTAAATTTGATCTGGGACACTCCTCCCAGTCTAGTGTTCACTCTACTTAATAAAAAAATTGCACTTTATTCATCTGCTTTTACTGTGTTTGTGTTTCTTCCTACTTTACTACCTTATTTTGCTTTTGCCTCTTCGTAAAAGTACTCAATTGCATTTATTCTGCTGCATTTATTACCGCTTGTTAGTAGCCTGATTAAATTGTAACTGTTATTCTAAGCCTGTTGGTTTAAGCACTTGGGCTTCAAACCATTGTTTTACAATAAGAAGATTTGTGGTCTGCACTGTTGTGGCAGGACAGGTAGCTTACATCCTTCTAAGTTGGGAAATGCTGATTGAAGGCTCAGTGTCTGTTATTCTAAAAGTGTATTAGTTCTGGTTTAAGCACTTGAGCTTCAGGCCAGTTACTTTACATTAAGAAGGTCTGTGGTCTGCACTCTTGTGGGAGGAGAGGCTAGATTCAGCCCTTCTGAGCTGGGAATTTCTGGTTAAAGGCTTATTTTGCCTGCTTATTTGAATTGTTTCTTTCTGAAACTGGTACACCTTGTTTGCTGCAGCACAAGACTAGATTCAGACCTGCTGAATCTTTTTTTGTTTGTATAAATTGAGCACTAATCCAGGCCATCTTTTCCTGGAGAAGGTTCCCCTGCACCCTAGTGGCAGGAGTGTGCAGTTAGAACTTGTCTGATGACTGCTGGAACGGGGCTCAGTTTTTAGCTTTTTATTGGTTAATTGGTTAATTTGTTTAAATCAGTTTGCTCATTTGCTACTGTTATATTAAAAAATACACTTTATATATCGCTGCTTAGCTAGGGTTAAAATATTCCTGGAGCCATAAAGTCTGCTCTTCAAATTTTCCCTTAAAACTAGCCAGTTTTTTAGTTTTAGCACTCAAATCTGTTTCTTTGAGCTCAGCACTTGTTCAGAACTCATAGTAAGCACTAAATAAGCTACAAATTACTACAGCACTCAACTTTCCTCACTTGTCTAGAGGAAAACGTTTTTTAGTACTTAATAGATAAGCACCTATCCAGGCATGTCTATGGGTCAGCTCCTGGTGTTTTCTCCTGTCTACCTGATGAATCTGGGCATCTTGGGGCAATGCAGCAATTGCCTCATGTACACAGACAACCCTCTCCTCCTACCACCCAACACTACAGCCTATGAGAGATGCACTTATATAGCCAAACTGGAAGCAAAGCTCTCTTCACCCAAGACTGGACTAGATAGTCAAAAAGAGAGGGTAAACACTTGCACCACACCACACTCATCACATAGTCCCTCAAAACCTACACCACCAAAACACACACATAGAAACACAAAACACACACCTACATTCGTGGAGGCTCTCAAAACATCTGCCAAAGCAACAAAGACCTCCAAAGCAGAAATGCAAGCAAACTCCACCCCCCCAACACAACCCTAATAACACATAGCCAACAAATTCAGTGTGCTACCCAACCACAGCCCATAAGACATAACAATGTACCCAACACTCTAGTCATAGGTGACTCTATAGTCAGGCACACTGATGTTCCACTCATCAGGCTAAATAAGGAGAAAGTTACTGTCAGCTGCCTGTCAGGTGCCAGGATCCGCCACATAATGCATGCACTCAGGTCACTCCAAAACAAGTACAAATATGACTCTGTCATTGTCCATGTTGGTGTGAATGACCTGAGATGTACCTCCCTGGACTACATGAAAAGAGACATGGAGGAGCTCTCCGATCTTGTAGCCTCGGTAGGTATGACCCTAGCCCTGAGTAGCATCCTGCCATCACCCAGAATTATACCACAGTACAAGGACAAAATGATTGACTTCAACAATTGGCTAAGCTTCTGGTGTCATTCTAAGGGGATCTAGTATGTGTCTGTCTGGGTTGACATGATCGACAGACCACAGGGCTTTGCCAGAGATGGCCTGCACCTGTCGCCCTTTGGATTCTGGATACTGGCGAAGGCTCTTGCCACCCCTATAGTGCCTTTTTTAGGCAAGGTTCCAATGACAAATTCACCCCATAACAGGTACAAAAGCAAGCAAAATCTGAGGGTAATTCTACTCAGTGCTAGAAGTCTAAACCTCAAAATGTACTCACTCAAGGCACTCCTTAAAATGGAGAACATCGATATCTGTGCTATGACAGAGACCTAGTTCAAGGCTCCAGAGAGCACCCCTGCATTACCAGGCTATAATTCATACCGCACCTTTCGGCCACCTAACCTGGACCGAAAAACTAAAGGATATCCATACCTCCAGGCTAGTTGCTCAGCATAATGCATCTGCGATTATCCAAGTGCAACTAACTCTGGGCAAGACCGCAATCCAAACTGTAGCTTACTACAGATCCCAAACCATGCCCCAGAATTCACCCTCCTCATTTCTTGATACACAGGAAAATATTAGGGTACAACCAAACACCCTAATAATGGGTGATTTCAACTACCCCACCATTAACTGGGAAAACTACTCATGTACCAAATCTTTTGCTCAACATTTTCTGAAATTCATAAATTCCAGTGCCTTGGATCAACTTATCCACATCCCCACCAGGGGCAGCAATATCCTAGACCTGGTCATTACCAACATGGGAAACTGATGTTCTACACCAGAGGTCAATTCCTCATTGGTCAGATCCGACCACAAGCTAATCACCCTAAACATCCACATCCTGCCCCACCCTCTATTAGGGAAACCACCATAAAAAAATTTCTCCAAAGCCAACGTCATGCTTCTTAAGACAGAAGTGGCAAACTTCATGACACCCATGCAGATGGACAATAGAGGTATAAGTGCTGAATACTACACAAATGCACTTTATAAGCACTTACATGAGTGCATGGATCGTGCTATCCCTAACGGAACCAAGATGCTATCCTCCAAACAAAGGAAGCCAATCTGGTGGTCCCCTGCCATAAACAAACTTTACAACAGAAGAAAGAAATTGTTGCAAAAAAGAGTAAAATCCCATGATTGGAGGAACTGCGTGGTCAGCCTCAGTAAGAAGCTGAGATCCCTCATAAAATCCTCCAAAGCTAGTTATGAAAACAAAATCCCCACTGTTTCTAAAGACAACTTCAAAGCATTCTATAGCTATGTCAAGAATCCCAATGGCAACACTCAGATCTGCTCTGAGTTACAGCACAATGGTACTAAATATTCAGAACCAACTAATATTGCCAACATCCTGGCAGATAGATTCAGTGCTAACTTTACCCCCTCACACCCCCTAAAGGGCCCATCTCTATACCAGAAGAATGCAAAGTTCTTGTAATCATGGCTGCACAGGTAAAAAACACACTCTCCAAAGCCAAGATCACAGCATCCATGGGATCTGACAACATCCCAGGCTGTGTTCTACATGAACTACAGAATGAACTGTCACCCCACCTAAGTACCATGTTCAATCATAGCCTCACCTCAGGCTTTGTGCCCACTGAATGGCGTACAGCGACGGTTATCCCACTCCACAAAGGGGGATCCACCATGTACCCTGGGAACTACCGCCCCATTAGCCTGACAAGCCTGGTCTGCAAGGCCATGGAACACATCATCATGGAACTTATAAACAAAGACATTGATAATCTCCAAACTCTGGACCCAACCCAGTTCGGGTTTGTAAAAGGCAGATCATGTCTTCTAAACCTGATAGACTTCTTTGAAGCAGTCACCAAAGCCATAGATGAGGGTAAGGTGGTTCACACAGCCTATCTAGATCTCGCCAAGGGTTTCGACACCATCCCCCACTCTGGAATTATAGATAAACTTACTAAACTAGGTATAAATCCCTATGTCACAAGACTGGTTTCCAACTGGCTCACTGACAGAACCCACACTGTGAAATTAGCAGACTCTGAATCCGACTTCAGACCAGTGACAAGTGGAGTACCACAGGGTTCAATCCTGGGTCCTCTCCTGTATGGTATCTACTTCTCTGAATTACAGACTAATATAGAAGGTCTTTGGCTAATGAAGTTCACAGATGACTACAAACTAGAAGCCATAATCAAAACTCCTAACGATGTGGACATCCTACAAAAGGGCCTCACTGAGACAGATGCCTGGTGTCAAAGCCATGGCCTCAAGCTCAATGCCAAAAAGTAGACTGTCATCCCTTTTGGTAAAAACTCTGTACCCATGAACTACCACAAAGGCAGTAGTCTACTTAACACCAAAAGTGTGATAAGAGACCTTGGGACACATGTGGACAGTAGTCTCTCCTTTGATAATCACATCACCATAGTAGCCAGGAAATCCTTCTACATGGCACACCTCATCACAAAAGGTTTCTCATCCAGGAAAAAAGAGGTAATTGTTCCCCTCTACTCATCATTCATTAGACCCATTATACAGTACAATGCTGCCCCTTTTGGTATGTACCTCACAAGACATCTACAACAACATCGGTCCTGGGTCCCCTCCTGTTTGGTATCTACCTCTCAGACATCCAGGCCAACATGAAGGGACTCTGGCTGACAAAGTTCACAGATGATTGCAAGTTGGGAGCCATTATTAACTCCCCAAGTGATGTTGACATCCTACAGAAAGGCCTCACTGAGACCAATGACTGGAGTCAGAAGCATGGTTTAAGCTCAATGCCAAAAATATGTCATCATCCCCTTTGGGAAAAACCCATTTCCCATGAACTACCACATCAATGGTAGTCCACTGAACACAGAAGTCATTATAACAGATCTGGGAGTACAGGTTGACAGCAACCTCTCTTTTGACCACCACACATCCACTGTGGTCAGAAAGTCCTTCTATGTGGCACATCTCATTACTAAGGGTTTTGCATCCAGGAAGAAAGAGGTCATTGTCTCCCTCTACTCTTCCCTCATTAGGCCAGTCATCGAGTACAATGCCCCATTTGGCATGTACCTCTCTAGACACCTGCAACAACTGGAGAGGCCACAAAAATACCTCACAAAGAGGATCCTAGGCCTTAAATACTTGTCATATATGGACAGACTCAAAAAACTCCAACTATTCTCTGTCTCATATCGCCTACTTAGAGGTGATCTCTGCTTAACTTACAAAGCCATGTCTGACCCAGCTCTGTTAGAAATGCTACATCTAAAGAAATCTCAATCCCACCGCACCACACGCTCCAGAGAACTCAACCTCATTACCACAATCAACCGATCGTGCTGGAGGGAAAGGTTCATAACCCAGAGACTGCCCATGCTATGGAATAGACTTCCCATACATGTCAAGCAGAGCACCTCACTGGCCCTCTTCAAGAGAAATCTTGATGAGTGAATGGGAAATAGAAAATTCATCCTGGGGATCACTCTAGTGGCTTTTCTCAACAGAAACTAAGGTTGGGTGGCATGATGCTAGGGTAATCCTATGGGCTAGGCTTGCAAGGGCTCCAGGGTCATTAGCCTAGTACACACCTATGAAGCTATGAACCTATGTTACACGCAATGCAACAAGCTAGTATGTGTCACCACAGCAAACCAAGAAAAGTGAATTCCTAGGGCTGTGTAATCATTCCAGACAAAACTAGAGGAGGTAACATAAGATACTAATGTATGAAAAGTGGAACACTTTCACATTTTCTTTCTGAGGTTATCAAAACATGATGTTTCACAGCAGGACAATTTACATACCTCTATTTATGCTTGGAATTCTCCCCTGACAAAATGCTGTGCTTCATACAGGAAGTGGCTTTGCCTTTCATTCTACAAGTGGCACAGTTCAAAATAATTCAAGCAGTTCACTACAGTTCATTTTTCCATAGATCATAGATGTACTGGTAAAACAATTTACTAAAAACAAAGCGCTGATATCCATTTTGAATGCATTACAGAATTATATGATATCTCCATCATGAGACAAGAACTTCAAATCAAGCACACAGTAACTTCATTGTTTATATCATCATTCAAGTTTTAAGTAGTTATCAAATAAAGCTATTATGAAGACATCAGGAAAAATGTTAAAAGAATTGCAAATGCATCGGGAGCATTTCTCCCCAGGCCTCCGCTGAAAATGGGCTTTGTCCCAGTTGGACTTTCCCAGTAAACAAATATTAAGTCAATAAATAAATAAATAACTAATAAAATGACAAATGTACCATTTTTCTGTGAGTAAGAGAAGCAGATGACCACTAGCTGTAATCCAAGAACAGCAGTTACCAATTTCTTCAACAGACCCATTCAAATGCCTGAAATGTTAAAGAAAATGCATGAGTATATGAAAGTAGGACACTGTGCTGTTTGTCAAAGCATTTACAGCTAGATTAATCACATTTTAAATACCCCAGTGTCATTTGCCAAAGCTGTGAGAAATAGGTTACTCACATTTTAAATAAAATTCTGTATTTTTATTGTTCAGCAGTAATTACATTGTTTCGCTGTCTTTTTGAAGGCAGATAGAAAGCTGCAGTGAACCTACCTGTTGTAAGTTATCTGTAGCTGTTTTCTTGATGGAATGTACACTATATGGTGTGGTGATCAAGTGCAAAAAAAGTATTTTCTTACCAGAGGCTAGCCTGTGGTTTCACAACTTCCTTTTACAACCGAGCAGTATGTTTAAATGGTATTAACAAGTTTGCAAAAGCCTTCAGACTGATATATGAAGTAGTGCATTAGATACATTGTCAGAGAAAAATCAAGAAGTGCTCAAAACAGAAGTTGATGTGTGTGTGTGTGTGTGTGTGTGTGTGTGTGTGTGTGTGTGTGTGTGAGTGCACCGTATGCACGCACGCTCTTGCATCTGTATGTTTCTCTCATATCTATCTATATGTATATACATAATATATATATATATATATATATATATATATATATATATATATATATACACACACACACACGTATATATATGTGTGTGTGTGTGTGTGTGTGTGTGTGTGTGTGTGTGTGTGTGTGTGTGTGTGTGTGTGTGTGTGTGTGTGTGTGTGTGTGTGTGAGAGATGTTATAAATTCTGAGAACCATTTTCCTCTTTTTTACTTGTAGGCAGTTCCCAATTGAAAACTGGTAATTATTAATGCAACAGTTTATCTACCTAACCTTATTTTTAGGCAACATACCAAGAAAAACAGCACAAAAAACTGAACTAAACTGCATACTATAAACATAAAAACAGAATTTGTTTTAGTACTTGCAAACTGATGTCAAGAATAACTTAATCCCCAGTTCATAAGTACTGAAAAGGTTTTCAAACATTTATACACACACACACACACACACACACACACACACACACACACACACACACACACACACACACACACACACACTGTGTAATAACACTTTCACATACTAGCCTTTGATGGCAGAAAAAAGTACTCACGGTGACTGGGGTGTACTCAAGTTCCTAGTTTAACCTTCTCACTCTGAAGAGAGGTGGCCAAAGTCAGAAATGCTTTATGCTCTGAGCTGTACCCTTTTGTTAAACAAAAAAAAAACTCTAGACAGGAAATTGAGTATGCATACATATGCATACTGTTGTTCAAAACAGTACAGTCAGTAAATGCTAAGTACATGTATTGCTATGCAAATGATCAAATGGAGAAACAGAATGGCAATGAAAATATTACCTGAACAACAACATTTATCTGATAATGAACACTGACTTAGAAGTACATGCTGAGAGTTATAACCATACAGCTAGCCAAACTAAAGGCAAGTGCACATTAGTGTATTGTTATTTATTGGAGATTCAGTGTGCTTTCCAAGGAAACTAGAGCCCCACTGCAGAGGTAATATATGTGGAAGCAGTGTAAATAAGGTGACAACAATGGACACTATAAAATGTCTTCTTTGAATGGTACAAAAGAAAGATTTCTGTTGCTGAATCTACTAACATGACCCAATTGTAGCAGTCCGTGTGGATTTATGACAGAGGCAGCAGCCAAATACATTGATTTCAATCTCAAGAACAGTTTTTTTCTGGTGAACAACAGAAGTTAAAAGACTCTTGTCATTTTTGAAAGATCTTTCATTGGTACCATTCGAATAGGGCATTTTTTATTTTTTATTTGATTTTAAAACAATAAATAAACAAATCAATCATAAAACAAACAAATAACTATTTACATAGGTCCACAGCTTATCAAAAATCAGTTCTACATCAACAGCAATTAATATTTTTCAAGCAAATCTTTAAGTTTAAGCCAATATTTATATGAATCTATAATACTAGAAGTTCTTATCATTATAGTATGCAGTTCACTACTGCAAATAATTTTTGCCATACTAATAAATTCAACACTAGAGGGGGTATCTTTACTTTTCTAATTTTTAGTAACTACTTTTGTGGCTATAGCAAGAATAGACCAAAGAAGAGGCACTTGGGTTTTTGGAATTATCTCAGGCATTGGAGCATTAAATAAAACTAAATATTTAGAAATATTACATCTATCTGACCATAGAGCTTGAATAAAGTTATTAATTTATTTCCAAAAAGGGGAGATGATATCACATTCATATACCATATGCAGCCAATCAGCTGTTATATCAGAATCACATCTCCAGCATTTATTTCTATTTGATTTATACATAATTGTAACTTTGTTACGAGTGACAAAAGCTCTATGTAAAAACTTCCAAATTAAAATGTTCTAATATAAGGAAGGTGTACTTTTATCTGTAGATGTTAATACTAATTTATTTTATTCTTCAGAAAAATCTTCATCATTAATGTTTGAGGAGTAGTTCCAATATGAATTATCTAAATATGTGAAATCTAACTTAAGAATTGTATAAATCTGTGATAAATATGATTTATTTGTCATTGCATGCATTATTATTAATATTTATTAAAAATTCCAATAACTTGAGGAACAATTTCTTATCTTTGTTAAATATCTTTTTTACCTCTGTGTTCACAAAGTCTCTAAATATTTCTAAAATTAATCAATTCTGAGAATCTTGATTGTATCTGGACCTTAAATTTTAACATTTTATATATATATATATATATATATATATATATATATATATATATATATATATCATCACCATTTAAAAATTGATGTTAATAAATAAAATGACTTTGCTGTTTCAAAACTAGCATTTTGTTGAAGTTATGAGTTTTTAAACAGTCATTTGTATATGCAATTGGAAACAGAAAATATTAAGTATTTATTTATTTAACATTTGTTTACTGGGATAGTCCAAGTGGAACATAGCCCATTTTCAGTGGAGGCTCGGGGAGAAAAGCTCCAAATGTATGCCTTTAGAACATGGGAGGTAACCAGAGCACTTGGAGAAAACTCACATGAATGCAGGGAGGATATGCAGACTCTGCACAGAAGGCACCCCAGCCAAGAATTGAACCAGAGAATGTCCTACTGTGATGCAACAGCACTAACCACTGCACTGCAATGGTTAGAATATGTGAACTTTTGGAGAGAGGAATGATGTTATTTAAATAGGGAATTTGAGAATAGGGTATAATATCATTTGCACAAAATCTTTTAATAACCAGATAAAAATATTAGGTACTATTTGTTTATGACTGATTATGATAAATGTATTATTTAGTAATAATATTTATTGATGTATTTGTTTCCATTTTGAATCATAAGATGAATTTATCCACAAAGGTAGAACTTTTACAATTGTTGAAGTAGCATACAATTGAATATCAGGGAATCCCATTCCACCATTATCCCGACATTTTCTGTGCCACAGTAAACTTTTGGTTTATTAGGATGCCAAAAATTTAAGTAGAATATTATTTATCTTCCTCATCAATTGTATTGGGTGGAGATAGTACTAAAGATTGTAAGACAAATAATAATTTAGGGAGAATTACTATCTTAATAAGCAATAATCATTCTTTCATGGTAAAGAAGAATTTGTTCCAATCTGTGACAAAACTTGAAAGCTTATCAACAACCTGTTGAAAGTTTGTTTGTATCATTTCTTTACCATTAGACAGAATGTTTATACCAAGTTTTTTTTCATTTGATTGATCTTCCAATTGAAGTTAGAGTATTTTTATATGATTTTTAATTTTTTATTAATTAATAATGTACTTGTTTTATTATGACTTAATCTTAAATTTGAGATTTCTTCAAATTGACTCATAGAACTAATTATATGTTCTAATGAATTTCCTATATTTCTTATTGTTAGTAAAATATCATCAGCAAAGACTGAGTCTTCCATTCAAAATCTTCTTTTATTTTGATGCCATTAATGTTTTTATTGGCTCTAATACTATTAGCAAAGGTTCTATAGCTAATGCAAAAAGTAAAGGTGATAATGGAAAGCCTTGTTTTGTGCCTTTTTGTAATTTAAAGGAATTAGAAAGAAAAGAACCTGCTTTAACAAAAGCACAAGAGTTATTGTATAATTTAGAAATTAATGTAATTATCTCAGGTGAGAAATTATATACTTTAAGTGTTTTAAACAGGTACACCCAATTAACTGAGTTAAAAGCCTTATCTAAATCAAGACTAATGTAAAAAGTTATTTTTATTTTTGTTTGCATAGTCTATTAATGTATGTATTATTATTATATTATCCTGTAGTTGTCTATTTAAAATAAACTCAGTTTGATCATTGTTAATTAGTTTAGGTATAAGTAAATTAATTCTGTTAGCTAAAATGGACATGACCCTCTTATAGTCTTTATTTAAAAGTGAAATGGGTCTGTATAATGAACACTTTGTAGGATCTTTATCTTGTTTTAAAATAGGTGGTATAAGGGAATATTTCCATGATGGGGGGACTTCAGCGGTTGTTTTTATTTCTCTATAAATTTTATCTAATATTTTAACTGCATCATCTGGTAGTATTTTATATAGTTCTGGTATAAGACCATCTAAGCCTAGAGCCTTATTATCTTTTAACATTTTTTTTTATATTTCTGTTAAAGCAAATGGTCTATCATTTTTTTATTTTTTCACATGTTAATTTATTATTTATATTTCCCTTATAAAAGGTTTGACTATATCATCATTATCTAGGTTATTTGTATTATTATTTATATTTTCATAAAATATTTTAATGACATTAAGAATACCTTTAATATCTGTTCTACTCTCTTTTCTACTATTTTTATGTGTTATAATTTTATATGATTTAGTTTATTCATTTTCTTTAATCTACAAGCAAGTTTATGCAAGCTTAATGGGTTTACTGAATATACTCCAGCTTTACTCCGTAGCATATCGCCTACTCCGAGGTGATCTCTGCCTAACATATAAAGCTATGTCAAACCCAGAGCTGTTGGACATGCTACACCTAAAGAAATCCCATTCCCTCTGAGCTACACAGTCTAGGGACCTAAACCTTGTCACCACAATAAACAGGACGTGCTGGAGGGATAGATTCCTGTCCCAGAGACTTCCCATACTCTGGAACAAGCTACTCAGCTATATCAAACAAATATCCTCATTAGCACTCTTCAAGAAAAATCTTGATGAGTGGATGGGGAATAGGAAATTCACCCCAGGGATCACTTTTGTGGCTCTGCTTGACAGGGCCACAGGAAAATAATTTTCTCGAATGGCAAGTCAGGGAACCTTTTTGGCTAGGCTTATTTAGGCCCTTGGGTCGATAGCCTAGTACCTACCTATGAACCTATGAACCTATATAGCCTTTAAATTCATTCGATTTACAAAATTCATTAAGTGTTTGGCTGAAGATGTGATTCTCAGCTTTCTATGTGCAGTGGAATCTTTGTCTGATAAAATATAATTATCAACAGCCGTTCTTACTTCACTTTTGATGTAATAGGCAATAGCATCTAAGTCATTTTTTGCATCTTTAACTCCAAACCCTAGAATCCAAAAAGAGTTTACCAATATACATAGTTTTCTGTTCCACTCAGTTTTAAGAATACTTACCATACCATTTTTATCAACATAGGTATCTTTTAATTTTGGGATTACTGGTGAGTTCTTCCATAAAATCAGGATGCCTCTTCTTTTATCTTGAAAGCCAAAACCCGCTAAAACAAAATAATTCTATAATGAAAGTTTATGTACATCTTTATTAAGTAAACATGTTTCCTGTAGAAATACTATTTGAGTTTTATGTAATTGCAAGTATTTGAACAGACACCCGCTCTTTACTGGAGTATTCAATCCGTTAATATTAATAGATATGAATTTAAAATCAGACATTTATATAAGAGAGAAAAAAACACAGGTATGATGAAACTGCATGTATGTACAGAACTTATTATATACTTTATAGGCTCATATAGGTTCATAGGAGGTTACTAGGCTAGTGGCCCTAGAGCCTTTATAAGCCTAGTCATGTTAATGCCAACTATCCCCATTTGTTCATTTTTGGCTAGTTCACAGAACAAATTTATCAACAGAGTGGATCTGTGATCAACACTGACTACCTCTGTCCATGAGGGACATGGGTGCCACCCCAGGGATGAATTTTCAGTCTCCCATCCAGTTATCTATGTTGCATTTGAGTAGGGTCATTGAGGAACTCTGGAGTCTATTCCAGAGAAGCAGCAGTCTCTGGGAGGCATATCTGTCTCTTCACAGTCTGTTAATGTTAGAAGCTAGGTTGAGATCCCTAGAGTGAGTGACTCTTAGCCATTTGACTAGTGGATGTGCAGCATTTCTATTAGGGCAGGGTTGGAGATTGCCCTATAGGCCAGGCACAAATCACCTATCAGCAGCCTATAAGATACAGAGTAAATGACAGGGCTTTCAGCCTGTCCATGTATATCATGATTTGGAGTCCCTGTATTTTCTTAGTGAGAACCTCTGAGGTCTATCCAGCTGCTACAGGTGTCTGGTGACGTACATGCAAAAGGTTGCATTATACTCTATTAGTGGTCAGATGAGGGTCGAGTACAGTGGAGTTATAACATCCCTTGACCTGGATGCCATGCCCTTGCTTATGAGGTGTGCTACATAAAAGGCTTTCCTTACCATTGTAAAAACTTAGCAGTCAAAGTTCATATTGCTATCAACCTGTAATTCCAAGTGTCCACTGGGTTGGAACTCAAGGGGGTGCTGTCAATATTATAATTTATAGGGAATTCCGTTTTGCCAAAGGGAATAATAATGCATTTTTTGCATTAGTTTTAGACCATGGCATTGACACAAATTATTTGTTTGTGTTAGCCCTTCTTGTAATATGTTCACATCATTGAGGGACTCAGTGATTGCCCCCACTTCGCAATCATCAGCCAACTTGGTGAGCCAAAAGCCATCTATTTTGGCTTGAACTTCTGTGAAATAGATGCCAAATAGTAAGGGGCACAGACCCCTGTGGTAATCCACTGGTGTGGGGTCTACTTGTGAAGGTGGAGTCACCAATTTTGAAAGAGCTCATTCTGTCAGTGAGCCAATTGGCTACCCATCTATAAATGTAAGAGATTTTCTTAATGATGACAGAGTTGGGAATTGTGTTAAAAGCCTTGGTAAAGTCGAGATAGGCTGTGTGTACTGTCTTACTTGTGTCAATGGCTTTGGTGACATTCTTAAAAAGTCTTCCAGGTTTAATAAGCATGATCTACCCTTAATGAAGCCAATCTGGGTTGGGCCCAGTGTTTGGAGGTCACCTATGTCCTTGTTGATAAGGTCCATGGTAATTTGTTCCATGGCCTTGCAGATGAAGCTGGTTAGACTTGTGGGTCTTTAGTTCCCAGAGTCAATTTATAGCCGCCCTTTGTGCAGGGGGATTATTGTTGCTGTTCTCCATTCTGCAGCAACATAGCCACTTTTCAAGCTATGATTACAGAAAACACCAAGTAGGTTTACTACATCTTGTTTTAGATTGTTTAGTAAACAACCTGGTATATTATCTGGTCCCACTGAGGGCGTGTTTTTGGCCTTGGCGAGTGCAGGAATGACCTGTTCTCTAGAGATACTAGGCAAAGTGCTGGTGTCAGTCATGCTTTGGGATATGGTAGGTGGATATGTGGGGGTGAAGTTTCCACTGAATCTATCAGCTAGCAGATTGGCAATATCTTCTAGTGTAGTATGAGTGATCATATCTACAACCAGTTCAGCACATAGCTTGGCATTCACTTTTAGGCTTCAGATGTATTTAAAGAATGCCTTATGATTATCCTTGGCTAGATATATGATTTTAGTTTTGTAATTTGTTTTAAAAGACTTTACAACTTTTCCAAGTTTCCTGTTTAGGCTGAGGATGGAACTCTTCCTCCACAGAGTACTATCCCTCTTGCTTCCTCTTGAGTCTTGGGGGCCCAGAAGGGAAAATCTAACAAAGGAGGGTAGATTTTTGAAGAAATTTATGAAAATATTTGTTATGGAAGATGTGAATTCAGTAATAGGAGTGCAGAGTGAATTTACGTATTATTCCCCAAGATATAAAATCTGGGCTAGGCTAGACAGAATTTACATTTCACAGGTACATGTGCATTTAATTGCAGGTTTTGATACACACCCAATAACTATTTCAGATCATGCACCAATAATAACTAAAATAAAAACACAGGGTAATGAAATAAAAATGAGACACTGGCACTTTCCCAGCTATCTGTTGAAAAGAGAGGAATTTAATGAGTGGGCAGTGGAGAGTATTCAAGAGCTATTGAATATAATAAAGATTACTTCTGAAAATATAGTTAGAGAGTGGGATAAAATTAAGGTGGAGTTTAAAAATTGGGTGGAAATAAAAGAAAGGGAGATATGACTAAGAAGTAACAAGAATGATTTAGAGGGACTAATAAATATTTAAATATTGCAGAATAGGGAGAATCTCACGGAAGACGATCAGCTACAGAATACTAAGCAGAAAATAAGGAATTACCTTGATAACATACATGTGATTAGAAAGACTACCATTAAGTAACTGTTTTTCATAATAACACTATAGCATAAAAACTTTTAGCACAATGACTCAGGCAACAGAAAGTATAAAGGACTGTCACCAAGCGTAAGGAACCTCTAAATTCTGTGAAAGTCTGTATAAAGCAGAGAAAAACGAAAATCAAGAAAAGATACAAATGGAAATGATTACGTAAGAATTAAATGTGCCAAGGTTAGAGGTAGAGGAGGCTCAATTACTAACGTTTAGGCTAGGAGGAGGTGAGATAAAAATTGTGATGTATAACCAGTCTACAGGAAAGTTCTCAGGAATAGATGGTATTCCTGTGGAAGTTTAGAATCTAGGAGGGAAAACTGATAAAGATCTGGAAGGTTTTGTTTAATAGTATTTTAAGAAGAGGAGAAGTACCAACATCCTAGAATAAAGCAGCTGTAGCTGTAAAACCTAAAGAGGGTAAAGATCCATCAGATCCAGCTTCATACAGGCCAATTTCAATACTAAAGCATGATTATAAAGTGTTCATGTCTATAATGGCTAAAGGAGTGGCAAAAGTAATGTCAAAATTGATAGATATGGATCAATGTGGTTTTGTTGAGGGGAGGCAAACATTTGACAACATTAACAGAACATTGATGAGCCAGAGGGAAGTAGAATATAAGAAAATACCATTGTTGTTGGTGGGTCTTGATGTAGAGAAAGCATTTGGCAGAGTAAGCTGTGACTTTATGAACAGGGCAATGGAAGCATTTGCATTTCCTGAAAAACTTATAAGGTTGATTAGGAGGAAATATGATGGATCGGAGGCAAAGATTAAAGTGAGTGGGGTCTTTTCTGATATTTTTTTTCTTGAGCAGAGGAACCAGGCATGGGTGTCCTCTTTCCCCTTTGTTATTTGCTTTATATTTACAACCACTGGGAAGGAAAATAAGGGACTCAGAAAGTGAAGGATATAACTGGTATGGTGATCAAGAAAACTTGGCTTTATTTGCAGATGATATTATTTTATACATGAAAAAAACAGAAAGAGATATTACAGTGTTGCGGAACATTTTGAGATAGTTTCACATCCTTTAGGAATATAAAATGAATGAAACTAAAACAAAGGCGATAGTGGTAAATTATGTACCCACATATGAATCAGTTCAGCAATAGCCAGAGTTATGGGAACATGATAAAATAACGTATTTAGGAGTATGGATTAAAAATGATTCTGGTGTGGCAGCTAAGGATATGTAGGAAGAGACTAAACAAAAGATAATACAAAAGCTGAGAAAATGGAAACTTTATGTGGATATGACTAGCAAGATACAAGCAGTTAAAATGTTTTTAGGCCCATTAGTCTTAAACACAGGTAAGACATATTTTTATCAACCAGAGTAGTTGTGGCTAGCAATTACTAAAGAGCTGAAGGACTTTATCCGGGAGAGGAAGACAGTAAGAGTCAAGTGGGATAAGCTGATTCTCACAGTAGAACAGGACAGACTGAGATTACCCAGTTTGAAGGGGGTATTTCAGAGCTGCAACATTAAGGCTCCTATATATAGCACAAGTAGAAAACTATAATTCAAAGTGGAAAGGGATGATGATGAAACAGAGGGGTAAGCTCAAGAAACAAGGAGAGACTGGGGTTTGGATGCAGGCCTTTAAGGAGAATAACAATGATCATACAGAATATTATTATCTATAAAGCAGCAGAAAGTATCCTAAGAACTAAGCCAACATGGGAGTGGGGAAAGGAGATTCTGCAGATAGGGATGACTGCAATTAGGGACACAGACAATAGGCAAGAGGGGGCTAGAATTTATTGCAGAAAAAATGGCAAAGGAACCAAGGTATTGGGAGCAAATAACTAGCGAAGGAAAGATGATAGAATAGAAAGGCACCAAGAATTTATTTGGACTGCAGATTAGAGATTGTCTTCCAATCAAGGAGTGATATCAGAGTATAGGCAAATAGAAAGAAATAGGGGGGTCCTAAATGGAAGACTGGCACTGGTAGAGTTTTTAGTAGAATCTGGCACAGAAGTTGCCATTAAAAAGGAATCATTAGTAGAGCATTCCCTATCAAGGACTGATATCGGAGTATAGGCAAAGAGAAAAAAATAGGGGGCCCTAAATGAAAGACTAGCACTGGTAGAGTTTTTAGTAGACTCTAGCACATAAGTTGCCATTAAAAATGAATAATTAGTAGAGCATATCAAATATTGCATTATAATTATAAGAATCAATTAGAGGAGGTTAGAAAGGATTTGGGAAGAGAGACTAGATAAGGAATTCACAAAGAAGCAATGGGAAGATATATGTATGTCTCCCAAATATTTAACAAAATCTAAAAGATTTAGGATTTTTGCTTGGAAATGTTTAGATAGATATTTTTATACCCCAAGTAGACTCCAGAGATTTTTTTTCCTCAAGTAGACAGCAAATGTTGAAGATATGACCAGGAAGAAAGAGGTAACTGAGAACATATTTTCTGGGAGTGTCGTGAGTTGGCAGACTGATGATACAGAATTATAATTGCCTAGATATGGTAAGGCCTTGCTGTGTCTAATTATGGTGGCTGTCTAAAAGCAATTACTAGAAAATGGAAACCAAAATCTAAACAAACTATACCAGAAGTAGTGAAAATAGTAACAGAGATAAAACAACTGGAATTGAGATTTTTAGAAAGTGTAGGAGCAAACTGCATAGGAAAAAAATGCGAATTGTGGGAATGATATATACAGGTGAGGAATGAGGTTTAAAAGAAGGCAAGACTTAACTGAGCTATGTAATGTTTGACTGAAAATGATTAGGTAAATTATAAATTATTTTATTTTATTATTTTTATTTATTTTACATTTGTTGACCGGGCTAGTCTAGCTGGATATATGTCCATTTTCAGTAGAGGCCCAGGGAGAAAAGCTCCAAGCATGAACAGTGACAAAGTTAACAATATAAAAAGACATGATAAAGCAAATACAGAGGCAGCATTGTTCAAAGAAAAATTAAAAATTATAAACTATAAAAATTTTAGTAAAAAATTCTACTTAACAATATACTACACACATGAGAAGGTATGAGCAAGACTCAGTTAAGAGAAAAAGAAGTTATATTTAATCTTCATATTATGAAGAAAAGGGTAATAGCTAGATATGGAGGCATAGGTTAGAGGGGTAGAAAAGGAAGGGGAAAAAGATGTCAGTCTGGGTTAGCACATGGACAGAGCCAATGAGTTTTGAGATGTTCTTTAAGATGTTTTTTAAATAGAGAAGTCGAAGCAAGGGTTGATAATTCAGAAGGAAGCAGATTCCAGTTTTTACCTGCGGTGTTTGAGAAAAGTGCATCACCGGCTTTGTTGTTGGATTTAATAGAGGAAACTAGAGGCTTATTAGCAGAGCGTAGTGTAGCTAGATTTTTATATGGTGTAATTAGATTAGTGAGGATAGGAGTGTTGTTAGGGTGGTATAGGATCTTTTGAGTAATAAGTAGTTGTTGGCAGAGTATGTGGTTTTGCAATTCTAGCCATTCAAGTTGTTTGAGGTTGAGGCAGTGGTGAGTTTTAAAGGGGGAGCATGTAATGAATCTAGCTATGCTATTATAACAGGTGGAGAGTTTAGAGAGGTTGTTTTTGGATAGGTTAGTATATATAACAGAGGCATAGAAGAGGGAGGAAATTAGGTGGGTCTGGGCAATAGTTTTCCTTGCAGAAGGGGTAAGGAAGGGTTTAATTCTATAGAGGGTACCAAGTTTTTTGTTAACAGTCTTTATGGTGTAGTTGATGTGGTCATCAAAGCTGAGACGATTATCAATTGTTACACCTAGTAGGCAGGTTGTACTGTCTGGGGTTATGTTGGTACCATTGTTAGAGGTTACAGAGAAGAATGGAATAGGTGGTTTATGGGTTGGAGTAAAAAGCAGTAGTTTTGTTTTTTTGGGATTCAGGAGTAGGCAGTGTTCCAAAAACCAGTTTTCAACATTATTAAAAACAGTTTGGGTGAGAGAGTGGAGAGAGGCTATATTCTTGGCTGAACGGATTAAGGTGAAGTCATCAGCATATTGAATGTAGGTGGCTCGAGGTATGTTCATGTGTAGATTGTTAATAATAAGGAAAAGAGTAGGGGGACCTAAGATAGAGCCTTGGGGTACTCCAATATTTACTGGGAGTAGTGAAGACAGACTGTTCTGCCAAAATACTGCTTGATGTCTATTTACCAAATAAGACCTAAACCATTGTATAGCATGAGGATCAAGAGAATGGGCCTTTAGTTTGTCTAGAAGTAAGTTATGGTTAACCATATCAAAGGCTTTTGACAGGTCAATAAATAGTGCAGAGGAAAAGAGTTATTATGATGATGTTTGCAACTAGGAGTGTGTCAGTATGGTTTGTGACGTAAAATGCTTGCAACCAGGATTGTGTTGGTGTGGTGTGGTTTGTTTTCATTTATATAAATGTATCATTGCCTATGTCATAAGTGATTAGTTAATGAAGATGTTTCTTGTACAAAAAAAAAGGTTTCTTCCTCTTGTTATATAATCTGTTTATACTGGTGGCTTGTTTTTATGGGATGACCTAGTTTTGATCTGGTCTGCTACAGCATTGTTTATGAAGCTGTTTAAGTGTTTGTACAGGGCATTTGTGCACAGTTCTACATAGTGATCACTGGTGTCTGCAATTATGGGTGGTATGAAGCTTTTTATACCATCGCTTAGTATGTTGTACTTAGCTTTGTTGAAGTTTTTTTATAATTTTTGTTCCTGTGAGGGTGTCAGTTCCAATAGTTACTTCAAACGAGACTGTTTTGTGGTCTGGCCTAACCAGGGAGGGCATTACACATGAGGAAGTACAGTGAATCCCCCCATGTTGGTGAGTACTATGTCCAGAACATTAGAGCCCCTAGTGGGGGTATAGAATATCTGCTCCAGAGCATTTGTGTTAACAAAGTCCAGGAACCTCTGGGAAATTGTGTTTTTGCTTGTGTATGTCCCCCAATCTATGTAACGATAGTTGAAATCTCCCATGACTAAGGTGTTGGGCTGTATGGCAAGGGATTCCAGTAAATCAAGGTAGGCAGTGTGCTTATCCTGGTTTATGGTGGGGGATCTATAGTTAGTAATGATGTGGTATGATCCTTTTCCAATAGTTAATTGGACATGGAGTAGTTTGAGACAGTCATGCTGTTTGACCAGTCTCAAAGTATATTTGGTTTTAATGAAGATGGATACACCTCCACCTTTTGTTCCTTCATGCTCATTTTGAGGTCTGAACATGTGGAAGGCATTATAGCCTTGCACGGCCGGGGTGTTCTCAGTGGCCCCGAACAATGTCTCAGTAACGGAACAGACGTCAGCATCCTCCAAGGTGAGGAGTGCTTCCAGGGAGGGCAGTTTTGTGTTTAAACTCATACATAACATGACCCTGAGTTTATCTTGATTAGATTTTCTTACCTTATAAAATTTGTTGTTTTGATGTGTCTAAGAAATGCAGTATGGGGGAGGCAAGGACCTTTGCCACTATCCAAAAGCCTAGGGGAGAACAAGTGTGGACCATCTCTAACAAAGCAGCAAGGTCTGTCTACCATATCTTCCCAGGCAGACAGATATTGGATTCCCCTCAACTGATACCAGAAGCTGAGCCAATTGCTGAAGTCAATTAATTTTTGTTTATATTGTGGCATCATCATGGGTTTGGACAGGAGACTGCTAAGGGCTAGGGACATACCTGTCTGGGACATATAATCAGAGTTCTGTCATGTCGCTTATAGTACAGAGAGGTACGTATAGACTAAAAAGTATTTGGCAAGTAAATTACAAACTGATAGCATGAAACTTGACTGGTACAAAAAACTTCACTGGTTCAATATTAAAATATTTTGTTTATGTTGGATAGTGAGAACATTTCTAAAGTTTTGTTTAAGAATTGGACTTTGTTTTTGTATGACAAAGAAATATTAGAAAAAAATAAATAAAAGCCGTGCAGCTCTAAGGAACTTTTCGTTCGGTAAAATCCAATGTTCTTCAGACCTGAAAAAGGTTGGATTTTACCGAATGAAAGTGCTTACTACATTAAAAGTTTGTTCCTTAGAGCTGCACGGCTTTTATTTATTTTATAGTATTTAAGGTGTTTGTTGTTTGAAATATTAGAAAAAGTGGGACTTAATCCCAATATTGTATATAGGAGGGCAAAGCCTTTTAAAAATACTTGGAAGGAGATGATACTACAAGAAATGTCATAAAAGAACTAGGCATTAATAGGATCATGAAAAAATGTGGATGATGTTCCCCAGTATCCTTCTGTTTTAGTAAGGGATAATTTTCAAGTTAGGGATGTCACCTATTATTTACATGAAAAATATTCTTGCAATTCCAGGATGATTGTTTATTTAGCCCAGTGTAAGTAGTGTCCTGCATTTTATATAGGGAAACCTCTAGAAAATTGAGAGAATGCATATATGAACATTTGTTTTTTTGGTTATTGCGCAAGTTAATAGGGACGTGCGAGGCTTAGTAACAGAAGAACACTTAGAAAAATGTGAACATGAATGGCAGTTAAGATTAGATGCCATTAGATTTCCTGGACTTAATGATGCTTGTTCCATTAGTTCAGTCTTGAAATTAAAACATTATCTGTTGTAATTGATTAATTAAAGTGATTTTACTATTGGATCATTTAAAATGAATGTACTATGTTTTTAAACTATATAAGTAGAGTGGTTGTAATTTATTGTTGTTCTGATGAAGTGCCCGATGTGGAACGAAAGCACTTAGCAGATTTATTGTTTTTATTAAAGTGTATTTTAATACTGAACTGGTGGAGTTTTTTATACTAGTCAAGTTTCAAGCTATCAGTCTGTCATTTACTTGTTGAAGGGTCTTTTTAGTGTACTGGTATGTCTGACTGTTGGTGCAGGAGCAGATATTGGTTCAATGCCGCAATTGGATTTTTCAAAACCTTTGAGTGATTTGACCCTTTTATTACAAGTGAGTCAGCAATTGATTCACTTACAAAGATAGTTTCATGTGGTAATGCAAATGTGGGAAGAAAATGTTGCTAGTACTAATGAGAGTCTCGGATTACCATTAGTGCAGGCTACACCTGTTAGTGGAAATAGGGATCATATGAATTTTCCTAACTTTCATGAGTGGAAGCAGAACACCTTTGAGTTTTGGGGTGAAGTGTTTAAGGAACCTGTTGGGATGGCAAGACTGCAACTTAATCAGTTCAAAAACAAGTTACTTAAATTAAAAAAACTGCAAGTAGATAAAAGTTATATGAATAGATATGCTAAATTAAAGTGAGCACCAAAGGGACTCTGTGTGGAGATACCCAACCAGCATTATAAGAGGCTCCAAATTTCACATGGAACTAATTGATTTATTTGAAGAAACTGGGTGTTCTGTCATGAAGTTAATGATCGGATATAATAACATTAATATTGAAATGCTGTCAAATGAGTTGGATCAAATGGAGAGATTGATTTGTAATGATTTGCTGTTCGATCAGGTGTCTTCCAGCTTTTGTAATATTTTTCCTTAGGTTAACAAGTTTTCTGAGCCTATTTTGCAACAGAAAATGGATAGATTGAAAAGGGACTGTGATTAATATAGTTGGGGATTTGCCAATTCGGCTCCACCAGGTAACCATGGAAATTCTGGACATGCTAATCGTGTGCAGCCAATGGAAAGTGAGGAGGAAATGATGATGGGAGAGTTTCAAGACCGGAGTATTGGTGGGCCTGGTCCTTTAGGCAAAACAGAATTGAGTAGGTCGGAATGTTTAAGGAAGAAATATTTTCCCTCTGGAATATGCAACCAGGAGAATCCAGTGAACAACAAGGATTATTGGCATCAGAGGGCCAGGCCAAAAAAGAAAAATTTCAGGAACTGATGTATTTTGCTTCCATAGACCATGATAATGGCACCAGAGATTTGGTAAAGATTATTTTTGACTCTCAAGATTTTAAGCTATTCATTTTTTTCTTCTAAGACTTTCAGGACTAAACATGCTAATGTACTTTCTAGAGGGCTTACAGTTTTCCAAACAGGCACTCTGATTTCATTAATGTGCTTATTGATCATAAACTTTTCATGAGAAAATTGAATTTATTTTTGTGGTTTGCTGCTAATAGTGGTTTGAATTAAACTGTTTTATGTAAATCCAGCTTATTTAACCCTCCACACCACCTCTTACAAGTTTTTGAAAACATTTGTGAAATGGTATAAGAAATGTTTTGCAAAATGCTATTAATAAGAAAAGGTGGAATTTGTCGGCTGCAGAATGGAGATGTTTGAAAGAAATTTGTGATGACCAACAAATAACCATCATGAAACCTGATAAGGGGGAGGGTTAGCTATAATGAATAAAGAGGATTATGTTAGTCGCATGAATAGTTTGTTAACGGGAGACACCTATGAAGAGGTGTCTAGAAATTTAATAAATATTGCCTTTTCTAAAACTGATGCTGAGTTACAAGATATGTTGTTACATGGCAAAACCTTTTAAAAATACTTAAAAGGAGGTGATACTACAAGAAATTGCCAAAAAGAGCTAAGTATTAATAGGAGCATGAAAAATGTGGCTGTTGTCCCCAATGTCCTTCTATTTTAGTGAGGGATAATTTTCAAGTTAGGGATGTCACATTATTTATGGGAAAATATTCTTGCAATTCCAGGATGGTTGTTTATTTAGACAATTGTAAGCAGTGTCCTGCATGTTATTTAGGGAAAACCTCTCGAAATTTGACAGAATGCATATATGAACATTTGGCTGATATTCATGAACATAAAGTCACTAATGTACTTTATAAGCACATTGAAAAATAAAGTTCACATTCATTTGTTTTTTTGATTATTGAACAAGTTAATAGGGACTTACACAGCTTAATAACAGAAGAACACTAAAAAATGTGAACTTGAATGGCAGTTATGATTAGATGCCATTAGACTTCCTGGGTTTAATGATGCTTGTTCCATTAGCTTAGTTTTGAAGTTAAAGCATTATGTATTGTAATTAATTAATTAAGTAAAGTAATTTTACTATTGGATCATTTAAAATAAATGCACTATGTTTTTAAAGTATATAAGCAGAGTGGTTGTAATTTATTGTTGTTCTGATGAAGTTCCTGATGTGGAACGAAAGCACTTAACAATGGACTTATTTATTTATTTTTTTTTATGAAAGTAAATGTTAATGTTGAACCAGTGGAGTTTTTTGTACCAGTCAAGTTTAGTGCTAACACAGAGCTATGTCTCAAGTCATTCAATCCAACATGGACTGTGACAGAGTCATAATGGTACTTGTTGTTGAGTGACTTGAGTGCATGCATAATTTGTCGGACCCTGGCACCTGATAGGCAGCTGACTGTGACCTTCTCCTTGTCCTGTTCTGGTGAGGGGAACATCTGTGTTTCTTACTATGAAGTCGCCTATGACTAAGACATTTGGTGTGTTTTGTCTTAGGGACTTATTTATTGAGACACGAATGTGTGTGTGTGTTGATATGTGTAGTAGTTAGTGTGGGTGGTGTGCATTTGGGAGGTCTGTGTTCTTTTGGTAGGCTTTTAGTGAGTACCTCCATGTTTGTGGGTTTATGTGTCGTGACCTTATTTTGCATGAGAGGTGAGATTTTCATGAGCGGTGAAGCATGTGTGCTGACAACCTGTTTGATGTCTAGTTTGTTTTTATGTGAGTGAATTGACTCCAGATCTACAGTGTATTTGCATCTCTCACATAGGGTGTTAGTTTGCATTAGAAGTAAATAGTTGTCAGCATACATGAAAAAATTGCTACATTGCCTCAAGATGCCCATATCAATCAAGCTGGCAACAGAAATAATGTGAAACTGCCTGTCCATTGTGTCAGGATTTTCTGAACGTGGTATTTGGAAAGGAAGTGGGCTAGCTGGACTTAGTCACAAACAGCAACAATGAAGCAGGAAGCTGAATAAAATGCAGTTAACAAAGTGCAGTGCTGGCTTAAAATATACTCATTTTTCATTTTGTTTTAGTGGATGAGTTGGATTTCAGTGCAGGTGCACACCAGGCCTCTGGCTAAAGTTGCCAAATGTTGAGCAGCTCTGGTAACTGAGTGCAAACCCATGCAAATGCAAGGCTTATATACAGGCACATTTAAACAGTTTTAAGACAACTACCAATGGAAAAGGCCCAAACTGAGCCTTTCTCCAGCAATACCCAACTCAGATGGGTCCTGAGCTACACACTTCTGCCATAAGGGTGCACTGAGGGCCTCTTAATGTAAGATGGCTGATTTAAGAGGTCAGTGATACCAAACAGTCTAGATTCAGTAGGTCTAAATCTAGCCTATGCTATGTAAGGCAAGGAAATACAATTTCTAGATGGGAAGGAGTAAGGGAGAGTCACTTAAAGGTCAAAGTGAGAGTGTTTATTAGTGTAGTATTAGATGACCCTCTGCACAAACTGGCAGCTCCTTAAGCAGCTGTGAACAGTGGGAGACTATGGAGAGTGTTTCCTATAGAGGATTTTAAACTGGAGAGGTTTGTTTATATGCAAGCACAGAAAACTACGTGTGCATTAGGCAAACGCAAGGGTTTTATATGAGCAGGATGGAAGACTTTTCTAAAGCTAAACTCTCAGGCCAATCAGATAAAAACACAATATGCTATTAACCTGTAGTTCCCACCTTGGACGGGTTGAATTTAGTTCTCTGCTCCCACCATAGGTGAAAAGGACCCTTCCAATGTAAACCAAACTGGCTTTGAGCTCAAGTGTAGTAACAAATATTTTACAACAGAAGTAAGAATTCCTGAAATATCAGGAATCCTTTGAAATAAGTTCACTAACCCAGAGAAATGTTCACAACACACAGAAACTTTGCAAAACTTAGAAATATTTTGGCAGACTTACTCAGAACAGCTTTTGCAGTATCAGAGGAGGTTAGAAAATATCAGAATATTATTAAAACAACCTAAGAGCAGTACAGTAACAAACAGATAGAATTTCTTTAAAGGACAACAACAGGGTTTTATTGATAAATGCTCAACTCCTCTGTACTTCTTCTCCCTATTTATTGTCCCTGCTATGAATAAACAATAACACAGCATTTAAAATATTTTAAATGGATTGTTTATCTCCACTAGAACAGTGCTTTAATATACTGTGGTGGTTTCACTTTCAAAAACTTTTAACCCACCCTGGAAAAGTCTCCAATTCATTGATGTCATCAAGGCCACTGAATACAGGTAGTTTTCTGGCCAATTCCTCCCAAACTAACATCACCATGACCGTCCTAAAAACCCACCCATGCTGTGATGTCACAGCTCCCTGGTCCTTTCCCTACCCATACAGAAAGTAAAGGCTAGAACAAGTAAACAGTAAGGTCTCCTGCTGTGAGCTGTTAATCACAGCAGGTAAAAGCACAAATTACCCCTTAGCACTTTGACAGCTAGGGAAATTAGGCGTGAAGGGGCATGGGAGATGAGTCAAAGTAATACAATTCAGGCTTTACAAAAAAACTGCAGTTTAGCCATTCTAAGAACAAGCAGCAGTAACAAACACTTTCAAAGTCTGCTCTGTGGAATTTGCACTGTTTGTGTTTTAAGTAGGCATTGAATGGCATGAAATGTTACTTAAAACTAACTGACCGAAAGACAGCGGTGTATGCATGTAAAATCTATGCAGTGACAGGAGCTTTAGGAAGAAAGAGGCCTGTGTGATGTAACTTTTTACAGATGAGCACTGCACTGTGGGATACCTAGAGGCAGACTAAGCAATCAGAATTACTTCAAGATGCCAGACCCCATGTGGTCAAACTCAGAAATTACATATAAAAATATTTAAGAACCTGTAAATAGTCCCAGAGTGGTGTTAAAATGTAGGAAACACCAAACCATGATAAAATAAATATGTTTTTTGAGTCTGTGAGTGTGGTTCTCCTTTAACAAGTGCAGGCTGAAAAACAGTGATAAATTCAAGAAAATAAATAAATGCAGCACAGAAGTGATAAATATCATTGAAACAGTTAGAGCAAGTACAAAAAAATATACTTATATCAGCGTTGCATGCCAGATGATTTTAGAAGCAATCCAAGTCTTGTATTCACAGGTGTCTAAGCTAGGCACAAGGAAGCTCTGAATAAATGAGCCAAATATTTACACTTCATGGGACTGGACTGCTGACAGTAGGATACCCGCTTATGCTTTTCTGATTAGACACAGACCAGTTGACTGCAGTAAGATTAGAACCCCTACCTAAGTAAACCAGCTTGAAAACTCAGTACTTAATGTAAGCTCCATGACACAAGTCTCATATATAATGGTATGAAATCTTTATCTATGGATAAAACTATTGAAACAAATAAAAATTACCTAATGATATAACCCTAAAACATTCTACCATGGAATAATGTATTCCTAGTTTGTTGAAAAAGATGAACAAACTACCTGTCAAACTCTCCATTAGACTAACAAAGCTTAGTTTGTTCTTCTAATTCATATTAATGTGTCTCATTTTTTAGTATGCATCATCATAAAAAAGCCTGTCAGCAAGTAATTATGAATAAGAAAAGTTAAACAGGTGTTCAGAATCTTTATTATAAGTTGACCAAACTGAATATCTCTACAATCATCTTTTCCTCTACCTCACATCATCTCCCTGATCTATTATAGGGAAGAAGTCAGTTGCTTTTTCATATTTATTAATTTAAAGGTCAGATGAGGCTGAGAAAACAATGGTGGGTCACAGTCATAGTGAGCAGAAATTGCTGCAGCATGAACTTTAATAGAAGAGAAGGACAAACCTTTGTCCAGTAACTCAGTAAGGTATTGAAGAGCCACACTTAAATTAGGCTTAGAAACATCAAATTCCTTTGCTGTACTCCAAAATAAAAATCTCTTCCATTTATCTGCGTACACTTTCCTTGTACTAGGCCTTCTGGCCTCCAAAATAACATTCAAAACTTGCTGTGGAAGCTGAGACCCTCCAGGGTTTAAAACAGAATATGCCAGGCTGTCAGGTGAAGAGAGTGAAGTTTGACATTGAGTAAATGACTGTTCTCCTGAGACAGAAGGTGTGGAATCGAAGGCAAAGGCCATGGAGGCTCCGTACCAGACTTCTCAGTAATGGGTACCAGTGCTGTCGAGGCCAATCTGGAGCTATTAAAATCATCTTTGGCTTGTCCTGTCCGACCTTCAGGAGTACCTTTGGGAGGAGAGGCAGAGGTGGAAAGGCATACACATGAAGATTGCTCCAATTGAATGAAAGAGCATCCACTTTCCAAGCTGTGGGATGAAACCTTTTTGTGCAAAACTTTGGCAGCTGGCAGTTTAGTGGAGAAGCGAACAGATCTATGTCTGGAGTTCCCCATGACACTGTCAATTTCTGAAATACATGAGGATCCAATTTCCACTCGTGGGGATCCATAATTTGCCTGCTCAACACATCTGCTAAGGAGTTCTGTGCTCCCGGCAGAAACCTTGCCTGAAGATTTAGCTGTAAACTGAGAGCAGTCTCCCACAAAATCATTGCTTGTCTGCATAGAGGATAAGAATACGTTCCCCCTTGCTTGTTGATGTATCACATGACAGTTGTGTTGTCTGTTAGAACCAACACCTGCCCTGGAAGAAGGAAATCCTTGAAAGCTATTAAAGCAAATTGGACTGCTAACATCTCCTTCAAGTTGATATGTAGATGTTGAAGTCTGGCAGGCCACGTGTCTTGTATCCACTTTCCATTTAGATGAGCTCCCCAAGCTTTGTCTGAGGCATCTGTCGTTAGAATTTGACTCGCCTCTGGCCGGGTCACAGAGAGTCCCTTGTTTAGGTGACATTCCTGAGCCCACCACAAAAATTCCTTTTGAATGCAAGGTATTATCTGAATGACAGTGTCCATATCTTGGCAGTGCTGTGTCCATACATTTTGAGATACCATTGTAGCTTCCTCATATGCAGTTTGGCATTGGGAAGCACCAGAATACAAGATGCCATGAACCCCAAGGCTTGAAGGACTGTCCTTGCAGTCAGCCTGGACTGATGAGACAATTGATGGAAGTAAAGAGAAAGATTCTTTTGTTTGTCCGGGGTCAAAAGGCCATCTGGGATGCTGTATTCAGTCTCACACCAGAAAGCACATGTCCTGAGAGGGTACTAGACTGGACTTTATTTCGTTCACAGAATACCCCAGGCATCTTAGCACTGCTATCACATATTGCAAATGATGAAGAAGTTCGTCCTTTCCTTGGGCCAGAATCAGGCAATCGTCCAAATAAGGATAGATTTGTATTCCTCTTAGCCTGAAGAAAGCAATCACTGGAGCCAGAACCTTCGTGAACACTCTGGGCATGTAGATAAGCCAAAGGGCAATGCAGAGAACTGATAATGAGAAGTCCCAGCTCAGCAGATACTTCCTGCAACTTAGCCTGATAGGAACATGAAGGTAAGCCTCCTTGAGATCCAGAGTCACCATCCAGTGATCTTTGCCCAGCAGAGGTAAAAGCTGTTGTAGCGTCAACATTTTGAACTTGGGAATGTCCAGATAAGTGTTGAGGATAGATAAATCCAAAATTGGTCTCCACGTGTTCCCCTTCTTTGGTACTAGGAACAGGCGAGAATAAAATCCTAGGCCCACTTCTGACAGAGGGACCGGATGAATGACCCCTATTTGGAGCAGCAGAGAAATTTGTTTGTGAGCCTCTAGTCTTTGCTGAGGAGGAACGTCCGGCATGCCTTTGAAAGGAGGCAAGGTATGGAAATAAAACCTGTAACCTTGGTGTATGATATCCAGTACCCATTTGTCTTGGGTAATCAAAGTCCAATTTTCCCTGAAGAGTGCCAACCTTCCTCCCAAAGGTGCTGCCAGGCAAGAAGGATCTGGCAGCTGAAAAGGTAGGTCATTGGGCCTGCTTACGAAAGGACTGGCCCCTGCCCTCACCTGAAGATTGTGCAGGAGAACTCCCTGTTCTAGGTCTGAAGGAGCTCTGAGCTCTACCCCTACCACGTCTAGATCTACCCCTAGACTGTGAATCATAAGAAGGGTATGTCCACCCCTTAGCAGGCCAATTCCTACTAAACTTGGAGGCGGACTTGCAAAAAAAATCTTTAACAGTCTGCATAGACTTAGCCTTGTCTTCCATTTTCTTCAAGACTGACTCAACAGGTGAACCAAACAACACATCAGACTGTAAAGGAGCATCCAAAATCCTTGTCTTAACATGGTCAGATAAATTCTGATCCCTCAGCCAGGCGTGCCTGCGAAGAACTGACCCAGTGGCAGCCACCCTAGACGAGGCCTGTACAGCATCAAAACCACATTGTAAAGAATGCTTACCCACCTGTTCAGAGACATGCACTAAATCTTGTAATTCCATACACTCAATGCCTTCCGCCAGAGCATCTACCTCAGACTTCAGTTGAGAAAGAAGATAGTTTTGATATTTCAACATGTGAAACTGGCAATTCAAAGCCCTCATAGCTAAGGTGGAGGAAGTATAGACTTTCTTTCCCCATCTATCCAAAGCTCTGGCCTCTTTATCTGGAGGAACCGGATTTTTTACAACAGAGGCCTTGACACCCTTAGGTCCCTGACTAACAGTTTCTGGGTCCGCCCTAGGACTCTTATAAAGATATTTATGAGCCTCAGGCACCCTATAATACCTATCCGGTTTAACAGGAACAGGAGGCAAAGAATCAGGATTAAGTGAAGCCTCCGCAAACACATCTTCCACAACATCCAGAACAGGAGGTATAGCCAAAGGCCTATGTTGGGGCAAAAACAAAAACTCCCTAAGCCTTTTCCTGGAATCAGAGAAGTCCTGACCTTCCCACTTAAAATGCTCCCTCATGGAATGAAGAGTCTCTGAAAATGAAAAATCCTCTGGAGGAGAAGCAGAAGGGGTAGATTCATCTGCATCAGAATCAGAATAAGGAGAGTACTCCTGCAAGTCTTCAGCCGAAGACTCTGAAACATCTGAAGGCTGCTCAAAACTCCCCAACTCTGGTTCCACCCTAGGCCTCTTATCTGGAGGGGGCAAAGAACCTCTAATCAAAGAAATTAAATCTTCTGCCATTTTAAGCATGTGCTTCTTGGGCACAGATCCTGAAGAACTAGGAGTGACACCAACAGTAGCTAAACCTGGCCTGCCTCTGGGAGAAGCCTTAGAAACAGAAGGAGAAGGCCTAACCACCCTAGGAAGGGAGGGGAGTACAGTAACCTGAGAAGCCCCTTCAGCCTGACCTGCCTCCTGAGAGGCCACATCCTGCAATAACAAAGTCTCCCCCTGGGACTCCTGAGAAGCCTCCGGTGGAACCACCGGTTCCACTGACGCCTCTAAAGAACCGGCGTCCGGTACGGATGACTCTTCTTGCCTGGGCTTAGCTGCCTTGTCTTTGCGCTTCTTGAAGAAGCGGGCGGAGCATCCGACGGCATCTTATAATTGCACCGCTTCCCAAAGACCAACCTGGCACAATCCAACCTTTGCTTAATAGTGCGCTTATTGAACCTAGCACAAAAGCGACACCCAACAACGTCGTGCTCAGGCCCCAAACAAGGAATACACAAAGTATGATAATCTCTATGCGGTATCTGTTTCCCACAAGAAATACAGTTATTCACTTTTTCTGACATCCGGTAAACCACTGAGGCAAGAAAAAAACAAAATATTCCCCAGCGGAGTACCAGCCAACTTTGACTCCGTCTGAAACTCGAATTCGAAAAATTTCAGAACGCTTGAGCGGCACTTGCAACGCTGCTTCTGCATCGGATCATGCGGCAAAAAAGACTGAGGATATGACGTCGGTCATGCGCATTTGTACCCTGACATCCTGATGTCAGTCTTAAGCGCCTTGACCGACGTCAGCCTAATACTTTGATATTCGGGCCGACCGAGGACAGCGGACTACCCAAGTGTAAGGACTGCAGCAATGTGAGATGAAGAACATCTGGCTTTGAGCTCAAGTGTAGTAACAAATATTTTACAACAGAAGTAAGAATTCCTGAAATATCAGGAATCCTTTGAAATAAGTTCACTAACCCAGAGAAATGTTCACAACACACAGAAACTTTGCAAAACTTAGAAATATTTTGGCAGACTTACTCAGAACAGCTTTTGCAGTATCAGAGGAGGTTAGAAAATATCAGAATATTATTAAAACAACCTAAGAGCAGTACAGTAACAAACAGATAGAATTTCTTTAAAGGACAACAACAGGGTTTTATTGATAAATGCTCAACTCCTCTGTACTTCTTCTCCCTATTTATTGTCCCTGCTATGAATAAACAATAACACAGCATTTAAAATATTTTAAATGGATTGTTTATCTCCACTAGAACAGTGCTTTAATATACTGTGGTGGTTTCACTTTCAAAAAACTTTTAACCCACCCTGGAAAAGTCTCCAATTCATTGATGTCATCAAGGCCACTGAATACAGGTAGTTTTCTGGCCAATTCCCTCCCCAAACTAACATCACCATGACCGTCCTAAAAACCCACCCATGCTGTGATGTCACAGCTCCCTGGTCCTTTCCCTACCCATACAGAAAGTAAAGGCTAGAACAAGTAAACAGTAAGGTCTCCTGCTGTGAGCTGTCAATCACAGCAGGTAAAAGCACAAATTACCCCTTAGCACTTTGACAGCTAGGGAAGTTAGGCGTGAAGGGGCATGGGAGATGAGTCAAAGTAATACAATTCAGGCTTTACAAAAAAACTGCAGTTTAGCCATTTTAAGAACAAGCAGCAGTAACAAACACTTTCAAAGTCTGCTCTGTGGAATTTGCACTGTTTGTGTTTTAAGTAGGCATTGAATGGCATGAAATGTTACTTAAAACTAACTGACTGAAGGACAGCGGTGTATGCATGCAAAATCTATGCAGTGACAGGAGCTTTAGGAAGAAAGAGGCCTGTGTGATGTAACTTTTTACAGATGAGCACTTCATTGTGGGATACCTAGAGGCAGACTAAACAATCAGAATTACTTCAAGATGCCATATCCCATGTGGTCAGACTCAGAAATTACATATAAAAATATTTAAAAACCTGTAAATAGTCCCAGAGTGGTGTTAAAATGTAGGAAATACCAAACCATGATGAAATAAATATGTTTTTTGAGTCCGTGAGTGTGGTTCTCCTTTAACAAGTGCAGGCTGAAAAACAGTGATAAATTCAAGAAAATAAATAAATGCAGCACAGAAGCGATAAATATCATTGAAACAGTTAGAGCAAGTACAAAAAAATATACTTATATCAGCTTTGCATGCCAGATGATTTTAGAAGCAATCCAAGTCTTGTATTCACAGGTGTCTAAGCTAGGCACAAGGAAGCTCTGAATAAATGAGCCAAATATTTACACTTCATGGGACTGGACTGCTGACAGTAGGATACCCACTTATAATTTTCTGATTAGACACAGACCAGTTGACTACAGTAAGATTAGAACCCCTACCTAAGTAAACCAGCTTGAAAACTCGGTACTTAATGTAAGCTCCATGACACAAGTCTCATATATAACGGTATGAAATCTTTAGCTATGGATAAAACTATTGAAACAAATAAAAAAATACCTAATGATATAACCCTAAAACATTCTACCATGGAATAATGTATTCCTAGTTTGTTGAAAAAGATGAGCAAACTACCTGTCAAACTCTCCATTAGACTAACAAAGCTTAGTTTGTTCTTCTAATTCATATTAATGTGTGTCATTTTTTAGTATGCATCATCTTAAAAAAGCCTGTCAGCAAGTAATTATGAATAAGAAAAGTTAAACAGGTGTTCAGAATCTTTATTATAAGTTGACCAAACTGAATATCTCTACAATCATCTTTCCCTCTACCTCACATCATCTCCCTGATCTATTATAGGGAAGAAGTCAGTTGCTTTTTCATATTTATTAATTTAAAGGTCAGATGATTTTATATTTTTTCTATTTTATTTATTATGTGTAAAGTTATACATAAGATCATAAGTTCATAAATTAGCATCAGGTTAACTATCCTTGTGGGCAATTCCAAGCCCAGCCAATTACCCCATGTGAGACTCAAACTTTGCACTTTGTGTCTATAAGGTGAACAACTTAGCCAGTGTGCCAACTTTCCACCCCTATAACATATTTATATTCTTTAACTATATACATAAGTACTTATTCTAATCTCTTCTTATTTCTGTTTGAATACTATGTCTTATACTATTACTATATTCCTAGATTTTATATTTTAGCTATAATCCTAGTGTAGAGTGTCATATAATAGAACATTTATATTTATCCTTATATATTTGGTACTCTTTAATCTAGTACTACTGTTAGAATCAGTCATATTTTTTCCTTAAATGTTACGATTAATAGTATCTGAACAAACATCTGAAAAATCTTCCCTTTTAAAATTCAAATTTTCCACAATAAATTGTTTTGAGATATTAAGTTTTGTTATCATTAAAAAGAGACAATAACTGAAACACAAACCTAATTTTTTTATCAGAAGTGTCATTCTCTAGGCTAGTATATAAACCACCCTTTTGGTATACTGCAAGCATTCGGAACTATTTAATAACAGATCGTGGTTTAGAATGCAGTTCACTGTCTTTTGCTTATTATCTAACTTGTATTTATTGGCATCTTAGCATATGATTCAAAATGTTATGACTATTTACTTTTAGATGTTTTGTCAAGGGAATTCAGGGACCCAGCTTCAAAAGTCTAAAATGACTAAAACCACGAACACAAAGTGCAGCGTTAATTAAAAGACTACTATACATAAATAAATATTAACACATTGAAGAAGGGGGTACGCTGAGTGGGGGTGATACAAGTAGTGTGCAAGTTATTGTAAGAGACAAATACAAGTACACTTATAGTAACTACAACATTTTTAATTATAGTGGTGTAGAATAACAAGTATGTTGTACCTTTAAGAAGCATTTCCAAGATCTGTATGTGCATATAAATACCAAGCACGTTAGCTTCAGTGCCATTTTGAAGGTGCAGCCAGAGTGTTAACATCTATGTGCATGATAGCTAGTTTGTTTATAAGTTAAAGTTACTTAACCTCATTTATGATGTGTTTGCATGTAATAAAGCTTCTTGAAAAAGAACCCACAATGTTTGCCTGTTTTATCCTGACCTGGCGAGCGATAAGTGGGGAAAATATAACTCAAGTCCACTTTGATTTATTTTCTAAAGGTCTTAAGTTTATACCCAATAATAAATGTAACATAAGCAAACTGTTAATAGATTTAAAATTATTTGTGAGGAAAAAGAATCTTGAACTGATGTTTGCTAATAATGTTAATGGAATTGAACAAGGGGGTGGTATAAGAAAGGAAAGCATTTTCAACCACCCATTACATCCACAACTCAGGAATTTTGAAAATTTGGTAGAAAAAGAGTTAAGAAATGGAATACAACACAATAGCATTTTCTCCTATCTCCCTTTGGAGCAGAAACAATTGCTTCAGGAATTAGCAGGTAATGGGTACCTGAGAGTGATTAAACCGGACAAAGGTGGAGGAACAGTGCTCATGAATACCATGACATATCTAGCTAAAATGATGGAAACTCTGAGTGATGAGAACAAATATTCCAAAGTTTCTAAGAACAAAATCAATGTGCTTATAAGAAAATAGACTTTGTGCTGAAAGAGTTGTTAGAAGAGGGGATGGCTGACTTAGAAACTTATGAATATTTAACAATAAAAAGCCTATAGTACCATTTATTTTCAGCATACCTAAGACCCACAAGAATGTAGATGAGCCACCTCTAAGGCCAATTGTGGCTGGTAATGGGACTAAAACCTTTCCCTAGCTAAGTTCTTAGATTTTAAATTAAAAAAAATTGGAAGGAATAGGAAGGTATATTAAAGGATTCGTGGGATTTATTAAGTCAGAGATATATACTGAAAAATATTTTTGTGACTATTGATATAAATAGACATTTTCACAGTAATACCTCATGACACAGTTCTGGAGTGGTTAGAAGTCCCATTAATTAAAGGAGGGCTTACAGACAAGGAATTCAGGGTATGACTTGACCTGATGAAACTAGTATTAAAAAATAATTTTATTTACTTCAAAGGAGAATTTTATAGACAAGAAAGCGGGGTAGCTATGGGGGCCTCTTCTGTCCCAACATATGCTAACTTGTGGGAACAGAAATTTATTTACACCTCCAGATATGTTGAATGCTGGAAATTATATAAAAGGTACCTGGATGATATATGCGATTTTGGATAGACACAGAAGACAAGTTAAGGGAATTTATTGCATATATTAGTAGTACCACTAACTTTTAAAGATTTGCCCATGAAATAACATATGACGGTATGAACTATTCTATTTGGATGTCACTATACACAAAAAAAGTGACTAAAAGTTTTAAATCTACAGTATATAGGAAGAGTCCATTCTTCAACTCTCATTTCTACTTTATTAGTGCCCATTCATATAAACAAAAAACTATGGTAATAGGCCAGAATGTAAGAGTTTGTAGAATGACCTCAGATGAACAAGATTTTATTAAAGAATGTGAAACCATGAAAGAGATGTTTTTAAATAGAAAATATCCACTGGATATGTTAGAAGAGGATATTAAAGAAGTAAAAGATGGTAGGCATGACAGGTTTGCTCCCCTTTTAGAAAAACAGGTGAATTTGAGTAATAGGAGCAAAAGTGAAGGTAAGGAAGGTAGCAACATTAATGAGAATTAATTGAAGGGAGCTTTTGTTACTAATTTTAATGGAGATTATGGGATTATAAAATATTATAACCACAGAATAGAATAGATTTGCTAAACTTTCAGACTTGAAAGGTATTTTTAAGGCCCCTCTAAAATTTGTATTTAGAAAAGGGATACTCACATTAGGGGCAAGAAGTATAGTAATTGTAATAGTGCTGGAGTAATACATATTGCCCTATGTAGATCAGAGTGTGTGTTGTACCTTTAAGAGCTATTCCAGTTTATGAGCACATGCATATAGGTACTGAGCACATGCAAGCAAGAGTGCCATTTTGAGTGAGCAGCCAGAGTGCAAGCATGTATATGTGTAGCAGACAGTCAATCAGTTAATTCATTTAAGTTTAATGTTCCAGTCATTAATCCTGATGTGTTTGTGTGTGATAAACTACTTACATAAACACTCAGCCTCATCATCTTATTTGAATACAGAAGACGAGTGACAAATGTGAGGCATTTTATATAGGGAAGACTGAGCAGAGGCTAAAAAGGAAAATATATGAACATGCTTATACTATTAGGTCTAAGGATGAGAAAAATGCCTTATGCAAACATACCCTCAGTTGTAGAATATCTAAGTTTACATTTTTTGTACTAGAAGATGTGCCCATAAACCCTAGAGATTGGCCATAGGAAACAAAGATCAAATACAAAGAAGTATATTGCAACTCATTTTAGAAGCTAATAAATCATGTCGCTTGAATGAAAATGTTTCCCTAGTCCCAATTTTAAAGTTGAGGGCAGCTAGGTTGTAATAAGCCATCTCCTGTGAAGTTCATATATTTTTGTATACATATACCCCAAGATTCGGTGCGCTCCATGCAGGAATAGTGATATTCCTGCATAGATCATGCCCATGTAGAACAGCAGTGCGCCTTGCATATTAATGAAGGCACACTGCTGTATTCTCCACATGGACACAATCCACATATGAGGGCAGGGGGCATGTTCGAGCATTGCTCGCACATTACACATGCCTCTTGCACTCTTGAATTGCCGTACGGCAATCCCAAAGCAACTAACAGTGTCCACGGACACAGTTATCATAACATAGCAGTGTCCACGGACAATGTACACTAAAAACCACACAAAAGCACAGCCCCCACAATGGTCCACCACAGATATTGTCCAGAATGGTATGCCAGTGTATATGCTAGCATACCAAATAAATAAGCATGTTCCTGAGTGGAACATTTAAACCAGTTCCTCCATGTATGCTGTAGTTGTCCAGATGTCCTGCCCTAAGATGCAGAAAGCAATGTGCATACCTGTACAGTATAAAAAATAAATAAAACACATTTATTTTTTCTCCATCCTCAATAAAGTTTAAGTGTAGCTGAGTGGGTGTGTGCATCATGCAGCTGTATATAGCATAGCTGAAACATCCAAAGGAGCTAAATAGAAACATACAGCCAAAACAGTCAAAGTGAAATAGTGTCATGGTTAGAGCATTCACGTAGCATGCAGTCATTCACGGTTTGAGCCCCAATGCAGTCCATTCATTTTTATATGTGAAAACAGCACTAAAAGTATCTTTTTTATAAATAGGTAGTGAATAATATATATTTGTTAACCACAGTAATGTAGCAGTTCCAAATATCAGGTGTCAGTGTAGTACAGACGTGAAACCCCCATATAAACAGAGGTGTCCCACACAGTATAGCCACAAAAGAATATAATGTAATGAAAGCACATAGGGGGATGTTATGGAAGGGAAACATACATATCATAAGATGTCATTAATAAGGAATCAACCCCACAATCCTGATAGTCCATAAAATGAAAGCTGAACAATGCTAAATTGTGCTCAACTATGCCTAGCCACAGTAAGCATTGCTTAAATTTGTATGCTTAGCAATAATTAGCATAGCTAAGCAGATTTGCACACTGGTAAGCAGTGCTTGCCATGTCTAAGCAATGCTTATCTTAGCTTAGTGAATTTGCCCGATGCTTAGTTCAACATATTCAAAACCATCCAATCATGGCAAAGTGTGGGAAATCAGCCCTATTTAAACCTCGCAGGTGGGAATACAGCCCATAACCAGTTGTAGCTCATCACTGCAGGAACTATGGCTGGTGTTGGTGAAGGTGTGTGCTTTCTGATGCAGCTCTGGGGCATTCAGGAGTCCAGGGTCATGGTTGAACTTCTAGTAAAAGACCATGAAGGGAAACTACTGCAGGACCAGTACCAGGGCTCTCAATACAAAGTGGAGGCCTGGGACCATCTCACACATGATCTCATCAGTGCCACTGGCATTCCTTTAAATGTACTCCACAGGTCTACCAGGTAAGAAAACGTATATCTTAGCTGTAAGAAGGCTGCACTTATATACTGTTTACAAACATACCACTGCCCATCCCAACGCCATAGGTCAATGTAAAGTGAGGTAATACCTGGACAGTAATGATTAGAGCAATGATCATTAAAGTTGTGAGCAATTGAAGCCTATACAGTTGTTAATTGACATCTCTCTCTCTCTCTCCCCCAGCCTATCTGCACCAATAATCTAAACACATAAATCAATGGGTATGTTTTTCACCAAACCTGCTGTTGGGAGATGTGTCCTATTGTTCTACAAATATTTAAACATTTGAGTATTAATGTTCCCTGTTCAAATACTATCATTGGTGGCCTGTTGCTATCAATGTAACCTGCATGATGTTAGAATGTCCACTGTGATTCCATATATGCATGTGTTCTCTTTGCTAAACAACTCTTCCATAGCTGTTGTTCTGGGTTAATGGGAATACCTATGCATGCTGTTATAACTAATCCTGGAATGTGTTTTTCGTGACTAACCAACATATGTTATAAAACTGCAACACCATAGCACATCTGGGAAGGCTGATCCCAGGAGATCCACCTATGGCTCCTCAACTGGCCATGGCACTGGGCCCCAGAACATCTGAGACCCAACCCAGGGCTTCCTTGTCCACTGGTCCTGCACCACCTTCAGATGGAACCAGCTCAGGAGGTGGGACCTGTTCTCCCCTGGGTGCGGGCACAGACTGGACACTGTCACTCATTGTCAGGTCCAGGGATTGGTGTGTAGTGAGCTTTGAAAGCAGTTTGGAAATCTGCTACTCCAGCTTGAGGGTCGTGTGGTGCATCTTGAAGGTCAACCTGCCCCTCCTGCTCAGCCCCCAGCACAGCCACCTTTGAGGCCTTGGAGGTGCAGTGGTAATTGCCCATGGGTGGGGACCTCAGTCCCACTGTATCCATTTGGGGGCTCGTGGGCATCCGATTCCAAACCACCCTCCTTGTCCAAGGTGTTTACCCCCACGTGTGTCATATAACCCCCATCTGCTGTCTTATCTGTCTTGTCTGTCTTCTATCCCAACCTACCTCCCCAAATATACCTACTATCCTTCCCCAACATCCCACTCTCACCTTATAAAAAAAGGGGGGCAATCTGTTCCCACAAAAAATATCACCCCAGACATCGCTGTTCATTTCACACGTGTCCACTGGATACATGTAATCTAGTCTAATTGGCTTAACAACACATTCCTATTGTCCTCACCCCTCTCTCAGGGGTTGGAGTGTTCAAATTCACCTCCAAATTCTGTACAAATGCACAGCTGTTGTATCAGAAATGGACAGCTATGGACATTCCCTAAACCCATCCTCCACATCCCTAGCTATCTGTCACATTGTTTTTCCCTCTGCATGCCCCCTTTTTCACCACTTTCCTATCACCCCTTTTTTCTTTTCTTTTAAAGAAATTAGCACAGGGGTAAGTGGGAGTAAGTGGCAGTAAGCGAGTTTGTGCGATGCTAAGTGATGCCTACACAGATTAAGCAGTTGTGGTATGCTAAGCGATGCCTACACAGATTAAGCAGTTTCCCATTTAACTATGTTTTGGCACCACTTACCATCATGCAAACCTGCTTACAACTGCTTAAAAGTGCCTTAATCACTCTGTTTTCATCAGCCTCTGTTCTGCCCAGCAACAAAATAAACAGCCTTTGCAGTTCTTGAACCCAGGACCCTGTACAGCATAGCAACAGCAATTTATCACTAAGCCATCTGAGCTACAGAAATGACTGATGCTTTTTCAAACATACCATGCATTACAGCCATTTTACAATAGGGAAGAGACACTGTGCAATCAGGATTGACTGGTATCTACAAATATATGTATGAAAAGAAACATATACATATAGAGAGAGATAGAGATGTATGGAGATACATATATATGTATAACAATATGTAGATATATTACCAATAAATACTGAGGTGTGTGTGTGTATATATATATATTAAAAAAAAAAAAAATATATATATATATATATATATATATATATATGTATATATATATATATGTGTGTGTATATATATATATATATATTTGGAATCACTACTAAATCTCGAAATTCCACAATCCCATGAGTCTGTATCCTGAGGACCAAAATCTCAAGATTGCGGAATCTTGAACAAAAAAATACATTTTCTAACATATATGCAGGGGGGCAAGCCCCTCTGCACCCCCACACCCCCTGCAACTTAAATATACCAACTCCAAGATCACATTACAGTGGAGTAAACAGCAAAATAGTGCCGTGTAGAGTGGAATGGAAACTTTGCCATTCACTCCACTGTAGTGCAATCTTGGAGTTGGTATATTTAAGTTGCAGGGGGTGTGGGGGGTGCAGGGGGGCTTGCCCCCTGCATATACATTAGATAATGTTGTTTTTTTTTGTTTACTTTTGTTTTGTTTTTTTTTTTATGTTCAAGATTCCGCAATCTCGAGATTCTGGTCCTCAGGATTCAGAGTCTCAGGAGTGTGGAATTCCAAGATTTAGTAGTGATCCCATATATTCATACATGTCTCAAAATGACCGTACAAACATATGCCGTTGATAGACCACCCATAACTGGGGCAGCATGGACAGTTGTATACAAAAGGACCTATGCCACTGACATCCCACCTCCCACAGTCCAAATAATAAGTAAACAGTACACTGCTACAAAAACATGATAGGCCATAAACAATGGCCAGACATACCATGACCACTTAGCAAATAAACTAACATGACTGAAGATAGTAAAGAGAAAAACAACCGGCCAGTAATTCACACAAGTTTATTATACTCTGACATCTTGGCCAAAGCCTTCAAGGAGTAAAACATTACATGAAATACTTGCCTTAAATACAAGAAGCAATTAACACTTATGATTACATTTTTAAACACACAGCCTCCAATTACACTCCTCATTTAACCCCCTAGGGGATGAAGTATCACATTTAAAAATATAAATTGATTCTGTACATAACAATTGTTCTTTTATGACTGTTTGATCAAACTGAGAAACAGACCTTTTCAAAAACAGTACCTTGCAACCCACTACTGTCCCCATGGTGAGATGTATGAAAATGTATAGCTATAGGACTGTCTTCTTTCTTATCAGTAATATCTCTCACATGTTCTAACAGCCTAATTTTAAAACACTTCTTACTTTCCCCCACATAAAGTATGTTACAAGGGCATCTAAGAGCATTCTCTATACACCAGCCTCTTGAATGTACAGAGTTCCACAGGTTGTCCAGCCTTTGCCTTCAGCAGGAATGACAGTGCTAAATAATGATAGACCATACATATCAACCTCTTACTGCATGACATCTGGACAAAGCCTGACATACTTGGGGGACATAGGGCCAAAAACATGGCCAAACTTGAAATATTGCTGTTATGCACTGAGAAAGTTGCTGGTGTTAAAGGGTTTGTTTTAACATATCTTTGCTGAGGGATATGAAGGCAGAAACACAAATGGATGTTAGCATTTACTGATTGCAGTCACCAGAGTATGCCACTGATTTGCCAAGGAAAACACCTGTCTGGGGAACAGACCAAACATAAAACAACAAAGTGCACTCCTGCTGTTTTGTTTTTGCCTTACTTCACTTAACCACTTTGCACACCTTTTTTACTAACAGATCAAACATAACAGGCAAACCTCTGGCTATTATGTGGATAGCCCTACAGTTGAGGGCTATGCAGACACAGAACTTTGTCAGACTGAAACCCATGCAGAAGTAGCATGTTCAGACAAACCCTGTGAAACTAGCAGTATTCAAACCGTTTCTATATCATATTATCGTATGTTCAAAATATCGAACGGCTACAATATCGAAAATACCATTCATCGAAACTGTTCTTGTGGGGGGCTGCACCCCCCACACCCCCCCCGCTAATTATATACACCAACTCCAAGATCGCACTACAGTGAGGAAAGGGCAAATTTTCTGATCCTCACTGTAAGGCAATCTCACAAAAAAACTTTTCGCTGGACGGCATTTTCTACATTGTAGCCGTTCGATATTTTGAACATACGACAATATGATATAGACCCTTCAAACCATATAACACCAATACTCACATTCTGCCCCTAAGTCTTGAACCTTCTCCACCATTTAGTTGTCTTGTTTCCACAAGTCTTGTTGTAAGAGGTATTAGCTCGCACACCTCCGGGATGTCTTCCTCACAGGGAAGGTAAAGGACCAACACCCACATGAAGTTCTCAATTATAGAAGTGTGTTTCTCTGACATTGGCTATTGGAATAACTACACAGCTGCTCTGCATGCAATTAGCAACTGGGGAACACCAATTGGTGCACAGGCCATCACATGGTCATGAGCATTACCTACAAAAGTCAAGCTGCCACCTATTCAAACCATCTCTGTCATAGACAGGAGTACAACCTAACAAAACTGATTGACTGGAAGTAACAGAAAGAGTATATCACCAGATCTACTTTCCAAAAAAAAAAAGTATGTGAAACAAGTAAGCATGTTATTGAATGCAGTAGGTGGTCTGTAATAATGGAAAATAGGAGTGTGAAAGAATATGTTTCAACAAGACTTGCTGCACTGATGTACTGCTGAACATCACCGATGGCCATAGCATGTGTATCTGTCTGCAGTGACATAGATCACAGCTCAGGCCCCTGACTCACCCCAGGAAAGGACAGCTGACATTTGACAACTACTGGAGTGTCTGTCAAACACCACTGAATGTGCCACTGCTGGCCAGCTACTGGGATGTTGTACATATCCATATGTTACTTGTGAATATAACTATGATACACGTTTGTCTTGCAAATCTAAGAGACCTATACAGAGCATGTGCATAGTAAAGTACTGTTGCAGAAGTGTGTGTTGAAATGCATACAATATAGTGAGTTCATACCATTCAACTGTACAGTTTTATAAGCACATGTGTGCCTGATATCTGTAGTCACTTTCACATAGAGTTGTGTTATGTTACGCAAACCATTGCCAAGTCTGTTAACAATGACATTGTAACATAATAGCCTAGTTATGAATGTGGGACATCCTCCAGGTTAGCACTGTGATAGCAAAGCCTGCTGTGCAATCAACATATTTATCTAGGTATGTAAATAAGTTGTGCATGTTGTACTTCTGTGTAATATCAGTTTCAGTTCATACAACAGACATAAATGTTTACAGGTACTGCTTGTTGCATTGCCATGACAATGATATGGGTAGTAGAATAGGCTTGATTATCAGGTTGTAATCGGAGAAGTGTACAACTGTGTTATGACTCCCTGTCCATGCCTACCACAAACAGCTATAAGAACACCTACATACAGTAGATATCAAGAGTGTACACACCCTTGTTGAAATGCCAGTTTTATGTACTATATGAAAATACGACCACAGAAAATCATTTCAAAATGTTTCCCACCTTGAATGTGACCCATAACCTGTACAATTCTATTGAAAAACAAACAACTCTGTTAGGTGAGAAAATATAAAACATAAAAAACATACTATAAGCTGGTTGAATACATGTGCACACACATAAACCACTACTTGGTTGATGCACCTCTTTCAGTAATCACAGCATTCTCTTTTTGGGAACACACATGCCATCAATTAATGAGACTCTGATTAACCCCAAATAATGTTCAGCTGTCCTAGTAGGATTTATTTGACACTTACCCAGTTGCCTGCTACAGCAGAAGACATGTTTTGTAGAGAGCTTACAAATCATCAAAGGTATCTCATTGTGGAAAGGTATCATTCAGGAGAAGAGTAGAAAGTGTCCACAACATTGGATATACCATTGGATATACCATGGAATACAGTACAGACAGTCATCAAACAGTGGAAAAGATATGGGACAACAGTGACACTACAAACACCTGGACGTCCATCCAAAATGGATGAAATGACAAGATGACAACTGGCCATGGGTGCTGCCAGGGGACCTACAGCAACACTGAATTAGCTGCAGGAATGCCTGTCAAGTACGGGGTGTGTATCACATGTGACAACAATCTTCTGTATTCCCCATATGTCTGCCCTATGGGGTAGGGTTGCTAGATGGAAGCCTTTTCTAAAACAGAAAAACATCCAGGGCTGGACAAACATTGTCAAACAGTGTATCAGGTCTCCCAAAAGCATGTTGGACAATGTGTTATGGTCTGATGACACCAAGGTTGAACCTTTGGCCCACAATTCCAAGAAGTATTCACACAGGTGCAGCAAGTACAAACAAACATAAACTTGTAAAATAACCAGACTGGGATCGGCGTCGTGCAATGACTTTAATGGTAAAAAACAGACAGCCAGTAATCCAAAGACCAAAAACAGAAATCTCTTAGCGCTTTCACCCACATATAACAAGGGCATCATCAGAGTAAATCCACAACCTTTTCCAACCTCTTTTAAAGTAAAACATACACACGCCCCCACTCAATCAACCAGTCAAAACAATGTCTAAAAACTCATTCATTAATAATATCTAATTCTATAAAAAGCATTTATAAAACATTTATAAAAACAGTTGTATGTATTTATATACACAAATTCATGTTCTTATGTTAGTAGTTCGTTTTTAAACGTAATAACACCTATGTGAACATTGAATAATTCCATAAAATTTCTATAAATATGTATGTTGTATTCTATTTCAGGCATTTAATTAACCCTATATACCAAAGACTAAAGACTACTATTGTCAGTTTATCTTGCTACATGTTTAAGTTGTCCTAGATTTTATGTAGGTAAAACTATTAGAAAACTAAGACTTAGAATATTAGAACATGTAAGAGATATAAAAAACAAAAAAACTACCAACGCTTTATATGTACATAGTTTAGGTTGTAACAACTACAAAAAGTTTTTATTTTTTGTTATTGATAGGGTTCCACATAGTGACAAAGGAGGAGATGCCAAGACATTGCTGGAGGTAGAGGAATGTCTTTGGCAACTCAGACTCAATGCATCTAGGTCTCCAGGAATCAACGAGCATATATCACTTTCGAGTATCTTAAAATGTAGGTCACAATGTATATAAAAAGTTTTAACTACTATATATAAACACTATATTTCAACAATTGAAGAAGTTCACATATGGTTATTTCACTAAATAATTAAGTATGTTAATTTTCAACATTTATTATATTATATTATATATTGTACATTAATCTCTAGGCTTTAGATACTTAAGTTTTATTGACAATAGTAGTCTTTAGTCTTTGGTATATAGGGTTAATTAAATGCCTGAAATAGAATACAACATACATATTTATAGAAATTTTATGGAATTATTCAATGTTCACATAGGTGTTATTACGTTTAAAAACGAACTACTAACATAAGAAAATGAATTTGTGTATATAAATACATACAACTGTTTTTATAAATGTTTTATAAATGTTTTTTATAGAATTAGATATTATTAATGAATGAGTTTTTAGACATTGTTTTGATTGGTTGATTGAGTGGGGACGTGTGTATATTTTACTTTAAAAGAGGCTGGAAAAGGTTGTGGATTTACTCTGATGATGCCCTTGTTATATGTGGGTGAAAGCGCTAAGAGATTTCTGTTTTTGGTCTATGGATTACTGGCTGTCTGTTTTTTACCATTAAAGTCATTGCACGATGTCAATTCCAAGAAGTATGTTTGGCCCAAAACAACACTTTGCATCAACAAAAGAACACCATCCCCCCAGTGAAGCATGATGGTGGCAGTATCATGCTGTGGGGTTGCTTTTCATAAGCTGGAACTGGGCCTCTAGTCAAGGTGGAGGGAATTATGAACAGTTCCAAATACCAATAATTTTTGTCCCAAAACCTTCAGTCATCTACTAGAAAGCTGAAGATGAAGAGGGATTTTACCTGTCAACATGACAACGACCCCAAGTTTACATCCAAATCGACAAAGAAATGGCTTCACCAGATGAAAATTACAGTTTGGGAATGTGCCAGCCAATGGCCAGACCTACATCCAATAGAAAATCTGTGGGTTGCCCTGAATAGGGCTGTGCACAAGGGATGTCCTCACAAATTGACATATTTGTAGCACAGTTGCAAGGAAGACTGGGCAACTATTACCAATTAAGGATGTGCCATAATGATAGACTCTGACCTAAGACGACTGAATGATGTCATTATCTCAATAGGGGCTTCCACAAAGTATCTGTTTAAGGGTGTGCACACTCATGCAACCAGCTTATTGTACTGATTTTAATTTGCATATGTTTTCCCATAACAGATTGTTATGTTTTCAAAGGAATTGTACAGGCTATAGGTCACATTAAAGGTGGGAATTGTTTTGAAATGCGTTATTGTGGTGTCATGTTATGATAGCACAAAGACCAGGCATTGTAACAGGGGTGTGTACACTTATATATCCATTGTAACTGTATGGACTCAGCAATACCTGACCTGTAAAACCCATCTCCACCAAGGTAGAGTAATCCCTTTTGGTCTACAGCAGCAATACACAAATCACATAATTGGTTGCTATATTGGCTGTAGAGGGCCACACAGGTGCAGGCAACAACTCGGAAGTATGTCAACCTCTATCTGAACAAGCATGTAAGGTCACAGGTGACTCCCTGTAAAGCTAACTATGACTACAAATCAGACATAGCCACACTACCAAGGCCACAAGGGTGTCTCCACATATGTTGTCAGTCTCAGAGGCAACAACACAATTCATCCTGTACTGGTGGTAAATCACATCTCATACACACATGCCATGGCTATAGGCAACCTGCATCAGACAGGTTAGGTGTGAACATCACCCCCCTGTCCCCTCCATCCATAAATGGAGATACCCCTCCCCTCATCAGTGGTAAGCAGGTACATATTGCCTACTGAAAGGCAACAACAGCAAGTCTCCATGGGGCCTGATAACATCCCTGTCTGCATCCTACATGAACTCAGGCATGTGCTCACAGTTCCATCACACACTGTAGTCAAACACAGCCTTGGCAACATTCACACCCCATCCACATGGAAGATGGCCACTGTCATCCCTCTACACAGAAATGAATGGGGAATAGAGATTTATGCAATTAACTGCCCATCATTGGGGGGAATATGACACATCAGTGCCAGGAGTGCAATACCAGCTAATATTGTGCTGATAGATTACAGGGGTATGGTGTAGTTGTGAGTGATGGCAACAAATATCCACTTTTGATGTGCAATTTCTGTCCATACTGTTGACAACTCTATGAGGTGCTATGATGTGTTTCACTGTTTATGTCTTACAGGTGGCTGAAACAGCTGAAATCGTGGAAAGCATTGTCCAAAACTATGTTGTAATGTTTGGCCATGGGCAGGAACATCTGTGGTGCGGACAGCCCTGTGGAATTACCTAGTCCACAGGGTAAACTATGTCAGCCTGCACACAAGAACCTATGAGCAGGTCCAGCATCATGCAACTGACCTCATACATAATGCCCAGCTAAGGGCTGCTACTGTAGCCAGAGAAAGCTCAGCCACAGGTGGAGGCCCATCCATGCAGGGCCCACTGACACCCACCGAGGAGCTCCTTGACAACCTTGGGGCACCCACCACAAGCAGACAACAGCATGCTGAATCCAGTATTGTGGATGTGGGTACCCCCCACACAATGGACAAGGAGCGTGCAGGTAAGGCCCTAGTGCACATTACTAGAGTACTGTAGCATACATAGTTGTATCTGTAGAGTATCTACATGCATATGTCAGATACAACAGTAGTTGTGCACGGGGTTTGGTAATGCACATAAGTACACATCTACGGTGCTGGGCAGCATATTTTGTAGTATTGGGGGTTGCACTGTTAATGTGCAGAAATGCTGCTTCCCTCCTGTACCAAGGCCACATGTGAGTCTGCTGACAGTACCTCTCTCCCACACCTATTTAGCTCCCTCTGGTCTACAAGTGGGACAGCAGCCTGCAGCTGTTGAGTATGTAATTGTTTTGTTGCGCTTTGCCAATACACACCTAGCCATATTGCTTTATGTCCATGCTCACTTGTGGTGGTGTTAACTGTAGTGCATCACAGTGGTCACCATGGGAGCCTATTTGAAGGGTAATGTAACATTCCTGCGGCATACCTCACAACCTGTCAGTGCAAGACATTTGGACAGAGACCAACAAACTGAGCGGACAAATGGGCTATGGTAGGAACATGTATGAAACATTAATCCTATACAGTGGATACCACAGTATACACACCCCTGTCAAGATGCCAAGTGTTTCTGATATATACAGTGAGAGATCAGAATATTACAGTCCACACCTTTTCCAACCTGTAATGTGACAATAACATGAACAATTAACTTGTAAAACTGAACAATATTTTAGGCCACCAGATATAGGGTATACAATCCTTACAATACGCTGGATGCATACGTGTGCACACCCTCCAAATAACATATTGTAGGAGCAGCTTGTGATGAACTGACAGCATTCACTCTGCTTGGGTACACACCTGCCATCAAGTACAGGGACTCAATGTAACAATGAATAACGGTCCACGGTCAGAGCGGTGTATTCATGACATTTGCTCAGTTGCCTGTACCAGAAGCGCCATGGCCCACACCACACGCTGTGCATATGATGATACCTGTGCCACATCCCTGTCATCCATATCATCGATGCAGGGACATGCTAATATGGTTCTGATGCACAGAGTGAATTTAGTACAGTTTAGCAATATAATGCTGTGTAAAGTGTTGTCAGCCAGGATGTTTAATGGTTACATGTCAGAGTGTGTAGCTGTCCAGCCATGATGCATTATTGTTGTTATTAATGCTGACTGAATGTGGTCTCCATAATGTATTCTATTTGTCTTCTAGGTGTCTGTGTGTCAACAGAATGTGGCCCTGCAGACATTATCTACAAGGTGTATGGCAGTGTGGTAACACATTGAGTGTGCCATATCCAGGGTACAGCTGTACACAATTAACAGGTCTGTATAACAGTTTTTGCATGTGCCATGTAGCTTATAGGGCTGAGGGGTGTATACAGGTAAGTGTATGGTGGCTGACATCAGCAGCTCTTGTACAGTGGACAATGGTAAGTGTAGTGGGTGGAACACACCTTAGATTTGTAAATCCCACACACCCATAGGGTATTGTGTTGACCCAACACACAGAGAATACTGTTCTCACACACACACACACACACACACGCACGCACACATGCGCGATCACAATTGGCAGTGTTGGGTTTGATATCCATACTCATCTAGTTAGTGGTAGTACAGTATTATGCAGTTATCACAGGTGGTAGAGAGCTCATAGTGTGTTGAGTAGTGAGTAACATCATGTGCCCTTGTAAGGTATGGAAATGGGTGGTGTAATGGGTATGACAGATTTCATACTAATGTCATGCATGGGTGTGCACACTCCCAAACACTGCTATACACACTAATGCACACACACACGTGTGCCAGTACTGTGATTAAGAGCCCTGCTTCTCTAGCTGCTCATTCCATACTGTTACATAGCTGTTGAACACAGCAGGGCTTACAGGTCTGCAGAGTGTGTACAGATACCTCTATAGTTGATGTACAAAGTGGCCCTCGTAGAGTGCAATATAGAATATGTGCTGGAGGTACGATGGCCACCTAATGGCTATATTCCTCACTCAAACACACACACTCAGGATACT
>NC_056744.1:899630299-899770299 GCF_019279795.1 Protopterus annectens | reverse complement strand
CTATGGTCATAGCATCTGGGTCTGTCTGCAGTGACATATATCATAGGTCAGGCCCCTGAGTCACCCCAGGAAAGGATGGCTCACATATGACTACTACTGGAGTGTGTGTAGAACAATACTGACTTTGACAATGCTAGGCCAGCTACTTGGATGTCATACATATCTATATCTTACTTGGGAATAAAACTATGATATACTTGTTTGTCTCAGAAATGTGAGAGACCTATACATGGTATTTGCATAGTAAAGTACTGCTGCAGATGTGTGTGTTGAACTGCATGTGATATACTGAGCTCATACTATTTAATTGTTTAGTGTTATGCACACTGACCATATGTGTGCCTCATATTTGTAGTCATTTACTCATAGAGTTGTGTCATGTCTGGCAAATCCTTGGAAAATCTGTGAAGACTGACATTACAATATCCCTTTCTTTGTCCTCTGGCTGTTCCCATTCGGGATTGCCACAGTGGATCATCTGTTGCCATTTCTGCCTGTACACTGAATCTTGCTCTGTCACACCAGCCACCTGTATGTCCTCTCTTACCACATCCAGAACCATTATCTGAGGCCTTCTTCTCTTCCTCTTACCTGGCTGCTACATCCTTACCATCCTTTTCATAATATACTAGCATCCCTCCTAAGCACATGTCCAAACCGATGTAATCCTGCCTCTCTGACTTTGTCTCAAAACCGTCCAACATGGGCTGACCCTCTCATATACACATTGCTAAATCTGTGCAACCTTGTCACACCCAGTGCAAATCGTAACATCTGTAATGCTGCCATGTCCAGCTCTAACTCCTGCCTTTTTGTCAATGCCACTGTCTCCAAACCATATAAGAGCTGGTCTCACTACCCTCTTGTAGACCTTACATTTCACTTTTACTGGTACTCGTCTGTCACAAATCACTCCTGACACTCTTCTCCACCCTCTCCATCCTGCCTGTACTCTCTTCTTTACCTGTCCTCCACAGTCGTCATTACTCTGAAATGTTGATCCCAGTCATTTAAACACATCCACCTTTGCCAACTCTACTCCATGCATCCTCAACATTCTGCTGTCCTCCCTTTCATTCACACACAGATATTCTGTCTTAGTCCTGCTGACCTTCATTACTCTCCTCTCTAGAGCATATCTCCACCTCTCCAGAGTCTCCTAAATCTGTTCCCTACTCTTAACACAGATCACGCTGTCATCTGCAAACATCATAGTCAACGGGGACTCCTGTATGATTTTGTCTGTCAACCTGTCCATCAGCATTGCAAATCAGAAAGGGCTCACAGCTGATCCCTGATGTCATCTCACCTCCACCTTAAACACATCCGTCACTCCCAATGCAGACCTCACTGCTGTCATGCCACCTTTGTACATATCCTGTACCACTCTTACATATATCTCTGCCACTCATGACTTCCTCGTACAATACCACAACTCCTCTCTAGACACCCTGTCATATGCTTTCTCTAAGTCCAGAAAGACACAAAGCAACTCCTGACTTTCTCTGTACTTCTCCATTAACACTCTCAGGGCAAACATTGCATCTGTAGTGCCCTGTCCTAGCATGAAACCATACTGCTGACCACTGCTCATCACCTCCCTGCTTAACCTACCTTCCACTACTCTTGCCCATAACTTCATGCTGTGACTGGTCAATGTTATCACTCTGTAGTTACCACAGCTCTGCACATCAACCATATTCCTAAAACCTTACCCAAGCACTATCTCTCCACTCCTCATGCAATCTCAAACTTCCCAAAATATCAGTAAATAGTCTGGCTAAAAACACCACTGCAATTTCCCCTAAACACCTCCATGCTTCCACAGGTATGTAATGTGGACCAACAGGCTTGCCAGTATTCATTCTCTTCATAGCTATTTTACATCCTCCTTAATAAGCCATTACACTTCCTGATTCACCATACCCACATCATCCAATCTTCCCTGTCTCATTCTCTGCAGTCATCAGCCTCTCAAAGTACTCTGTCCATGTGGTTAACACACTCTCCTCACTTGTGAGTACATTTACCTCATTATCCTTTATCACCTTTATCTGCTGCACATCTTTCCTAGCTCAGTCCATCTGTCTAGTCAATTGGTACAACTCCTTTCATCCCTCCTTAGTGTCCAAGTTGTCATACAACTCTTCATATGCCTCATCCTTAGCCTTTGCCACCTCTCTGTTTGCCATGCACCTCATCTCCTCATATTCCTGTCTACTTTCCTCATCTCTCTGACAATCCCACTCCTTCCTCCCCATCCTCTTTCTCTGTATACTGTCTTGTACTTCCTCAGTCCACCACCAGGTCTCCTTGTACTACTTTATTCACATGTCAAACCAAGCACCTTTCTAGCTGTCTCCCTTAGTAGCTCTGCTGTACTTAACCAGATATTTGGTAAATTGTCACTGCCACCCAGTGCCTGTCAACTCTTCCCCGAACACCTTACAATCCTTGGCGCTGACCTCACACTCTACCTCTTCTTGATCACCAACCGACATCATCTTACAGACCAACATTCTATGCTGCCTAAATACACTTTCCCCTATCACCACTTTACAGTTTCCAATCTCCTTCAAACTGGCCCTCCTACATTCGATATATTCCACCTGTGTATATCTTACTCCACTCTTGTATGTCACCCTATGCTCCTCCCTCATGTTATAGTACATATTCACCACAGCCATGTCCATCCTTTTTGCAAAATCCACTACCATCTCACCGTCTGCATTCCTTTGCTTAACACATACATACCCATCACTTCCTCAGCCTCTCTGTTCCCTTCACCAACATGCCCATTGAAATCTGCTGCAATCGCCACTCTGTCACCATTGGGTACAGTCATCACCACATCATCCAATTGACTTCACATTTCTCTTTCTCATCCATCGTACAACCAACTTGTGTAACATACGCACTAACAACAGTCATTATTACACCATCAGTTTCCAGCTTCATAAACATCACTCTATCAGACACTCATGTCATCCTCCAAAAACACTCTTGGCATACTGTTCCTTCAGGAGAACCCCTACCCCCTTCCTTCTCCCATCCACACTATGATAGCACAATTGTGACCTGCCTCCCATACACCTAGCCATACTCCCCTTCCATCTGGTCTCTTGCACACACAATATATCAACCTTCCCCTGCCCATCATATCAGCTAGCTCTGTCCCTATACCAGTCATACTGCCAACATTAAAAGTTCTTGCCCTCACTACCACACTCCTAGCCTTTCTCCTCTCTTCCTGCCATATGAGTGCTAGACATCCTCAAGGGGATGCCTGCAAGTGCAAAGGCTACTGTGCTATCAAATGACTCAAGTGTGTTACAGCAATATTGAGACAGTGTCACTAATTTTGTCCCATTGCCCCCATGTATGTGTGGCGTCCTACAGATGTCCTGCTGTAACAGCTTGAAAGGGATGACTGGGCAGCAAGAGTGTGAATACAGTGTGCCATACCGACATAGAACAGAAATGTATATCAGGTATTACCTGTGTACATGTCAGTATGAGTAGGTGTATGTGTTCACCTCATAACAACAGAAATGGGATGCAAAATGTCAGGTAAAGAAGCTGTACATGTTGTACGCGTGTGTAATCTTAGTTACTGTACATCCAAAAGAGTGACATTTTTACAGCTACTGGTTGTTGCATTGCCCTGACACAGCCATGGGTACTACAATAAGCATGATTATCATTTTGAAATTGGAGAGGTGTCCAACTGTGTTATGACATTGTGTCCATGCCTACTACAAACAGCTATATGAACACCTACATAGCTGTATGGACTCAATAATACCTTACTTGTCATACCTGCCTCCACCAAAGTAGAGTAATCCCCTTTGCTGGACAGCAGCAACACACAAACCACAGACTTGGTTCCTATATTGGCTGTACATGGCAAAGTAGGAGCAGGCACTAACCAGGCATCAAGTCAACCATTGTCTGAACAAGCATATAAGGTCACAGGTGGATTACTGTAATGCTAACCATGAGTACAAATTGAAGACATCCACCAAGGCCAATCACAAGGCCATCTTCCCATATGTCGGCAGTCTCAGAGGCAACAACCCAACCCAATCTGTAATGGTGGTCAATCAGACCACATACACACACAACATAGCTAGAGGCAACCTGCTGCAGATAGGGTTAGGCCAAACATCATCCCCCTTGGGTCAGCATCACTATAGGTGGATATGTGCAAGACCTACACCCCTCCCCTCATCACCAGTGAGCAGGTACATATTGCCTACTGAAAGGAAACAAACTTAAGTATCCATGGATCAAGATATCATCCATGTCTGAATCCTACATGAACTCAGGCATGTGCTGCCAACTCCATTACACACTGTAGTCACACCAAGCCTCAGCACCATCAACACTCTATCTGCATGGAAGATGGCCAGTTTTATCCATCTACACAGACCTGAATAAGGAATAAAGAATAATGCAATTAACTGGAGCTCACTGGGGGGAATATGACTCATCAGGACCAGGAGTGCAATGCAAGCTGATACTGTGCTGATAGATTACAGGGGTATGGTGTGGTTGTGAGTGGTGACTACTGGTATTCAAGGTACATGTGCAGGTTCTGTACATACTGTTGCCAAATGTATGGGGTCTTGTGAAGTGTTTCTCTGTTTTTGTCTTCCAGGTCCAATTTCACATCACAGGTGAGCAACCTTTTCACCAGCGGAATGCAACCTGATAATCAAAGCCATAATATAGAACCACACACTACTGTTTGGCTGAAGCCAGCAACATCTGCAGGAGAGGACTGCCCTGTGGGATGACCCTGTCCACAGGATAAACAATGATGGCCTGCATGCACATACATATGAGCAGGTCCTGCATCATGCCACTGACCTCATACGCAATGCCTGGCAAAGGGCTGCTGCCATGTCCAGGGACCACATAGCCACAGGTGGGGACCAGCCATGCAGCCCCCACTGACACCAACTGAGGAGCTCCTTGCCAATCTTGGGGCACCCACCCCAGTACAACACCAGGGTACAGAGTCCCACATGTCAGAGGTGGGTGGCACCAACACAATGGACAAGGAGTGTGCAGTTAAGGTCCCAGTGGGGATTAGTAGACTACTGTATCAGACATACTTGTATCTGTAGAGTATCTACGTGCATGTGTCAGGTCAGATTCCAGTTGTGGATGGGTTTTCTAATGCACAGAAGTGCACATCTATGGTGAAGGACAGCAAATTGTGTAATATTGGGGGTTGTACTGTAAATGTTTAGACATGCTGCATCCATCCTGTACCAAGGCCACATGTGAGTCTGCTGACAATACCTCTCTCCCACAACTATCTAGGTCCCTCTGGTCTGCATATGGGACAGCAGCTTGAAGCTGATGAGTATGGAATTGTTCTGTTGTGGTTTGGCAATACCTCAGGCATGTGAAGGGCAAGCAATTTACCAAGCACACAACAATCACTAATAGCCATATTGCTTAATGTGCATGTTCACTTGTGTTGGGATAACTGCATTGAATCACAGTGGTCATCACAGGGGCCTATCTGAAGATAATTTAACATTCCTGTAGCATACCTCACAACCTGTCAGTGCAAGACATCTTGACAAAGACCAGAAAAATGGGGTGAACAAATGGCCTAAGGTAGGAACATGTGTGAAACATTACTGCTATACAGTGGATATAAAATGTGTACACACCCCTGTTAAGATGCCAGGTGTTTGTGAGAAATACAAGTTGAGACCACAATATGTCAGTCTACATCTTTTCCAACCTTTCATGTGACCCATAACATGAACAATTCACTTGTAAAACCAAACATCTGGACTCATGTATTGCACCTACAAGCCTGGACAAGTGAGAGAGTAGCAGACATTGTATCAGCATGATGTTTCAGTCAGGTATGGTACCTGATGCTACCATATGTGTCATTACACTCACTGTGGCCTATTTGGCAACAATATCACATACATGGGCATTGCTAAGGCACACAGACTACTTATAGGTTGCAAACTTATAGATATTCCAGACACATCTGTACAGAGGACTGGTATGGCCTGTACAATGGTTTAACATGCTGCATGTGAGGCAGGTGCTGTTACCACACTATATAAAGCAATGGCATCAGGAGGTGGTTACCAGCCATGTGGTACATACATCAAAATGGTATAAGCCACGCAAGATATTATCCTCACACACACACACACACACACACACACACACACACACACACACACACACACACACACACACACACACACACACACACACACACACACACACACAGAAACAGTTGCCAGTACTGGGATTAGAACTCCTGCCTATCTAGTTATTTCTACTATAGTGTTACCCAGTTATCAGACAAGCCACAGAGGTTATACAATTTCCCCTAGTCCAAAGGTACTTCTAAGGTGAATGACATCAACAGGACTATTAAATTAGGGTGAGGGGAAGTGTAAAGGGTGGTATACAATTCAAAATGATGTAACACACAGTATATGATTCTCACATAAACCCACACACACACAAACAATTGCCAATATTGGAATTAGAACTCCTGCCTATCTATTTATTTCTACTATAGTGTTACGCAGTTATCAGACGTGCCACAGAGCTTATACAATTTCACCTCATCCAAAGGTACTTCTAAGGTGAATGACAGCAACAGGACTACTAAATTGGGGTGGGGGAATCTAAAGGGTGGTACACAACTCAAAATGGTATAACCCACACAGTATATGATTCACACACACACACACACACACACACACACACACACACACACACACACACACACACACACACACACTTGCCAGTATTGAGATTAGAACCCCTGCCTATCTAGTTATTTGTACTATAGTGTTACACAGTTACCGCATGTGCTACACAGCTTACTGGACTAACAACAGGACAAAGGTACTGATAACTGCACAGCTGAGGTAAAGTATTACAGGTGGCAGAAAGTCTGCCTTCAGTTTTACACTTACATCTTGCTAGTTCTTTCTGTCTTGCACTTCAAATAGCATAATAGATTTACACTTCAACCGGTTATTGTATCAATAAGTGCAGCACACCTGGGAGCCATCAGCAGTACTCGTTTCTCACAGCATTAGCCCCAGTACTTAGTAGTTATGACCACCCCTCCTGGCATGATTGAAGTGCAGTTTTCTGCACCTTTGCTCATTAACCTGGTGCACTTGTCCATTTTGAGGCACTGTTGCAACTGCCTCATGTACACAGACACCCTCTCCTCTAAACTCCAAGCATTCAGACCTGTGAGAGTTACCCCTATATCACCAAATGTTGGAAATATGCATTCTCCAGCAAAGACTGCACTAGCTGGTCAGGAGAATAAGCTTAACACCCCATGTGGAACACATAGCTCACCACAAAACTCACTATGACAGCCCTGACATACACTGAAAAACCACACATCCACCTTCACAGAGGAACTCAATGGACATTTTCCCAAACAGCATAAACAAGCAAGACAGGCACCCACTCAGACACTGCAACACAGCACATGACAAAGGACACATATGTCACCTACACAGTGTGCCCTTCCACCTAAAACCCTAAGGCTATCCACCTTGCATAATACAGTACTCATGGGTGACTCAATACTGAGGCACACAGATGTCCCACTCACTAGGTTGATTATGGAGGAGGTAACAGCCAGCTGTCTATCACATACCAGCATCCAACACATGACACACTCAGTCAGGGCCCTCCACAGAAACTACAAGTATCACTCTGTCATCATCCATGTGGGTGTGAATGACCTGGGAAACACCTCCCTGGACTGCATGACAACAGACATGGCTGAACTCTTGGATTATGTGGTCCAGGCATGTGTGACAGTAGCCGTGAGCAGTATACTACCATCACCCAAAATGATCCTGCAGTACTATCAACAAATGAATGACTGCAACATTGGCGTACGTGATGTGGGTCACTCTCAGGGGACTCAGTATCTCTCTGCTTGGGATAACATGATTGACAGGCTTCACTGCCTTGCCACAGATGGTCTGCATCCGTCACCCCTGAATTTCCAGGTACTGGATAAGTGTCTTACCACCCCTATAGCGCCTGAATAGGCAGTGTACAAAATCAAATTGCCACCGTAACAGCTAGACATGTATGCAATCTGAGGGTCATGCTGCTCAAAGTAGACATCTAACTGTCAAGATGCAGTCATTCAAAGCACTCCTCAAAGTGGAGGACATTGACATTTGTGCTGTAATGGAAACCTGGTTCACAGCAGCAAACAGCAGCCCTGCACTAACAGGCTATCACACATTCCACAGCTGTCAGCCCAAAAACATGGTCCACACCTCCACAGGTGGTGGTGTCTCCATATTCATAATGGATATGCACACCTCCAGACTAGTATCCCAGCATAATGCATCTGAGATACTTCAGGACCAACTAACTTTGGGTAATAGTGCAATCCAGGTCATAGTCTGCAATAGGTCCCCATCTATGTCCCTAGACTGTCAATCCACATTCCTCAACTCCCTGGCATCTATGAAGGTCCAACCCAACAGTGACATAGTAGAAGACTTCAACTACCCCTCCATCAAATGGGAAAAAGTAGTCAAGCATAAATACATTGGCCCAATGCTTCCTGGAATTCATCAGTTCTAATGCCCTGGACCAGCTCATATTGACCCCAAGTAGAGGATGCAACAACCTTGACCTGTGTTGATTACTTACATATGGGAATGTTGCTTGACCACAGTTGTCAATCCCTACATGGTCAGATCCAAACATAATGTAATCAACATGGAAGTCAACATCTCATCCACATCCCCCACAAAGGTAACCACCTTGAAAAACCTCTCCAAACCCGACTTTGGGGTTAAAAGAACAGGAGTGGATGACTTCAGTGCACCCATGCCAAAATAGCTGCATGACTGTCGAATCATACACGTATACACTGTACAAACATGTAAATTAATGCATGGTACTAGCCATAGCCAACAGAACCAAGACACGGACCTCCAAACAATGGAAGCCAATGTGATGGTCCCCTGCCATTCCTAAAGTGTACAACAGAAGGAGGACACTGTTGCAGAAAAAGGTGGTGGTCCAAGACTGGGGATCCCCCTTATTAGCATCAACCACAATTTGAGATCCCTTATGGACTCATCTACAGGCAGCTATAAAAGCAGAATTGCAACAGACACTGGCAACAATCACAACAGCCTGTGATAGTTATATCAACAACCTCCACAGCAATACCCACAAGTGCTGTGAGTTACTGCACAATGCTAACTCCTATCCAGAGACAACAGATATTGGCAACAGTCTTGCCAACAGTCTTGCTAACACATTCAGTGCCAACTTTACCCCTTGTCCCCCCAAGGGAACACTCACAAGGGCAGATGAATGCCAGGCACCCAGCATTACTGCAGGCCAGGTTAGACCTGCATTGTCCACAGGCAAGAATACAGATTCCATGGGACCCAAACATATATGTGGCTGTGTTCTACATGACATACAAAGAGACCTGCCACCACATCTATGCCCTGTTCAGTCACAGCCTCACCTCAGGCTTTGTGCCTCCAAAATGGCACACTGCTACAGTCATCCCTCTCGATAAAGGGGTAGCATCTACAGACGCTGGGGATTATTGGCCCATTATCCTGATGAGTGCACTATGTACAGGTATGGACTACATCATCAGGGACCTGATTGACCAAGATATAGGTGATATCCTAACTCTGGACCCCACACAGTTTAGCTTTGTGAATGGCAAATCTTGCCTGCTCAACCTGGTTGGCTTCTTTGAGTGAGTCACCAGGGCTGTGTAAGACAGTAAGGCACTGCATACAGCCTACCTTGATCTGGCCAAGGCTTTTGATACCATTCCTCAGTAAGGAATTATTGATAAACCCTCCAAAATAGGCATCAACCCCTATATCAGTGGGTGGGTTGCAAATTGGTTCACAGAACACACTGTGTGACAGTGGTAAACTACAAGTCAGACTGGCAAGCAGTCACAAGTGGAGTCCCACAGGGATCAGTACTGGGTAGTGTCCTGTCCAGCATCTACTTCTAAGGAGTCTAGCCCAACACAGAGGAATTCTGTCTGACGAAGTTCACAGACGACTGCAAGCTGGGAGCTATCATTAACTTCACACGTGATACAGACATCCTACAGAAAGGCCTCACTGAGACCAATGAGTGGTGTGAAAACCATGGCCAGAAGGTTAACACCACAAAATGCATCGGATTCATCCCCTTTGGTAAAATACTCAGTTCCCAGTAAGTACCACATCGATGGTAGCCCAATGAACACTGTAGGCATTATAAGAGATCTGGGGACACAGGTTGACAGCAACTTTTCCTTCAACCACCACATTGCCACTGTGGTCAGGAAGTCCTTCTATGTGGCACATTGCATTACCAAGGGTTTTGTATCCAGAAAGACAGAGGTAATGATCTCTGTCTACTGTTCCCTCATTAGACCACTCATCAAGTATTATGGCCCATTTGCTATGTACCTCACTACACACCTGCAACAGCTGGAGAGGCCACAGAAGCACCTCACAAAGCGGTTTCTAGGCATTAAACACACATCCTACACAGACAGACTCAGAAGACTCCAGGTATTCTCTGTGTCATATCACCTAGTTAAAGGCTATCTGTGCTTGACTTACAAGCTGTTTTAGAAATGCTACATTTAAAGACATCCCAATCCCTCCACACCACACACTGTAGAGACTTCTACCTCATTACCACAATCGCCACAACATGCTGGTGGGACAGGTCCCTCACCAAGAGACTGCACATGCCCAGGAATACACTTCCCATGCTTGTCATGCAGAGCACTTAGCTGACCCTGTTTGACAGAAATCTTGATGAGTGTATGGGTAATAGACAGTTCACCCCAAGGATCACTGTAGTGCCTCTACTTGATACAGGCACTGGGAAGTAACATCGGGTGGCACAATGGCAGGGCCCTTCTATGGGCTAGGCTTGTAAAGTCTCCTGGGTCATTAGCTTGCTATACACTTATGAACCTATAAGGGGAATGACATCAGCAGGACTGATAAAGTCTTGCAGTGGGTGTTAAACTTATCAAAATACTTTGTCCTACAGACACATTTCCACACACACTTATACACACACAGACTTGCCAGATGTGAGAGTAGAAAGTACAGTTGTGACACTTACCATAAATGTAGATGTTCGAGTGTATTCCCTGTAGTCATTACATTTGGGTAATCCTGCTGGCAGGTTGCCCTCAGTCAGCCTGAATTCCAAAGTCCTGGGTCCTGCATCGGCAGCTGTCGTCCCTTCCCTGACGTCAGGTCGTCAGGGGTATAAAAGATGCGGCTGATGCCATTTTCTTTAGTTTTTCTTGCCCCAGATGTCAGGTGCCCCCTAAAAGGGTAGCCAAAATTTATATACATATAAATACATGCACCAATATAAACTTTACCTTCATCTACAAGCAAATACACCACATAGGTTGTATAAATCAGAGAAGGAAAGATAGGTTCCATCAGAAGAAAGGGGGATGGAGGGTGGAATTTGACTGCAACAGTGAATACACTCGGACATCTACATTTATGGTAAGTGTACACAACTGTACTATGTTCTTCATGTTTCACTGTTGCAGTCATTACATTTGGGTAGAGTCCCAAAGCTATGGATGGGAGGCTGGAGCTAAACAGCATTAGGAGCGGCTATGAGGCCCTGCAGAACTGTAGTGGCAAAGCCTGCCCTGGATTTAGAGTAGAGTGCCAGATGATAGTGCTTGGTAAAGGTGTGCACTGAACTCCAAGTAACAGCCTCTAAAATGTACTTGATTGGTACTCCCCTGAGAAAGGCTGCTGAAGTGGCTGCAGCTCTGGTTGAATGTGGCCTAATGCCCTTAGGCACTGGCTTGCCATGGTGTAAGTAGCAGAAATGAATGCAGTGGCCTATCCACTTTGAAATAGTCTGCTTTGAGATAGCCTTTCCTTGTGATCCTGCAGCATATGCCATTAGTAATTGTTCTGTGTTTTGGAAAACTTTGGTTCTGTCCAAGTAGAATCTAAGCTGTCTGTGTACGTCCAAAGAATGCAGAATTCTCTCCCCCATGTTCTGTGGATTTGGATAAATAGTTGACAGATGAATAGTTTGGTTAAGAGCCACACTGGACACCACCTTAGGCATAAATGTTGGGTTTGTCCTCAGAGAGACCCTGTCTGGATAAAAGATGATAAAAGGTTCTACAGCCATGAGTGCCTGAAGCTCTGAAACTCGTCTTGCAGAAGTTATTGCTAGGAGCAGAGCTGGTTTCCAAGATAAAAACTTTATATCAGCCATAGCAGCTGGCTCAAAAGGTGGCAGGGTGAGTTTTTCCAAGACATAGATGAGGTCCCAGGCAGGCATTGGTGATCTTCTTGGAGGCCTTAAGTTTTTGGCTCCTCTGAGGTACTGTTTTAGTAAGGCATGAGAAAAGATTGGTGGCTCTGTATTGTAATGAACTGAAATGGCAGAGGCATGAATTTTAATAGATGAAAAAGATAGACCTTTGTCCAGCATCTCAGTTAAGTATTGCAAAATCTGAGGAATATTTGGCACAGCTGTATCAGTTCCTTGTGCCTGGTTCCAAGCACAAAATCTCTTCCATTTTCCAGCATAAGATTTTCTAGTAGTAGGCCTTCTGGCCTCCAAAATGACATCCATCACAGCTTTACTGAGAGGTGCGTTTTGTATGACTACATTATCCGCCATGCTGCCAGGTTTAAAGTCCTGAGTTGGCTGTGCAGGATCTGATTGTTTTGCTGGGACAGTAGATGAGGTATCTGAGGTAAGGTCCAAGCTGGGCATTGAGACAGGCTCCTTAGTATTGGATACCAGTTCTGGCGGGGCCAGTCTGGGGCAACTAGTATCATCCTTGGCTTCTCCTGTCTGACCTTTAAGAGTACCTTGGGGAGGAGAGGCAGAGGGGGAAATGCATATATTGATAGATTTTTCCAGCTGAAAGATAGGGCATCCACTTTCCATGCTTGTCTGTGATAAATCCTTGTGCAGAATCTTTTTAGTTGGTAGTTGTGAGGGGAGGCAAATAGATCTATGTCCAGACATCCCCATTTCCTTGTTATTATGCTGAAGACTTGTGGATCCAGGTGCCACTCGTGGGGATCCATGAGGTTTCTGCTTAGGTCGTCTGCCAGAGTATTTTTCCTTCCTGGCAGGAATTGTGCCTGCAGGTGTACTTGGTAAGTCAATGCTGTGTCTCACAAAGTCATGGCTAGCCTGCAAAGAGGGTAAAAATTAGTGCCCCCCTGCTTGTTTATATACCACATGACCATGGTGTTGTCTGTCTTTATCAGTAGTTGCCCTGGATGAAGTAGGTCCTTGAAGGCTGTCAGGGCATTTTGAACTGCTTGCATCTCTTTTTTATTGATATGTAGATGCATTTGGTTTGAGGTCCATGTGCCCTGAATGCATCTTCCTGCCATGTGGGCCCCCCAGGCATAATCTGATGCATCCGTTGTTAATGTTTGCCTGGCTGGGGGTAATGTGAATGGCTGTCCCTTGTTTTGGTGACAAGCCTTTGCCCACCATCAAAACTCCTGTTGCAGGCAGGGAATGAGAGTAATCATAGTTTCCAGGCTGTGACAATGTTGAGGCCAAACACTTTTTAGGTACCATTGAAGTTTCCTCATATGCAGTCTTGCATATGGAATTAGTAGGATGCAGGATGCCATGAAGCCCAAAGCCTGCAGAATTTTTCTTGCAGATAACTGGGCCTTTGTTGCCGGCATTTTGAAATAGGTAGTCGGTTGCCTTTGTTTGTCTGGCGTGAGATAAGCTATCTGGGCAGTTGTATTTAAGCTTGCACCCAGGAATATTATCTCTTGAGAGGGTACTAGTTTTGATTTCTTTTCATTGACTGTGTACCCTAGGCATGTTAGAAGTCTTTTCACAAATGCCAGATGCTGTAGAAGAATGTCCTTGTCCTCTGCTTGAATTAGACAGTCGTCCAAGTATGGATATATTTGCATTCCTCTCTGTCTGCAGAATGCAATTACTGGTGCCAGGCACTTTGTAAAGACCCTGAGCACAGTAGATAAGCCAAAGGGCAGTGCAGAGAATTGGTAATGCACTGAGCCAGCCTTGAATCTGAGGTATCTTCTGCATATCTGTCTGATTGGGACATGCAGGTATGCCTATTTTAGGTCTAAAGTCACAAGCCAAGTGTTCTTGCCCAGCATGGGCAGAAGCTGCTGCAAAGTCAACAACTTGAATTTTGGTATATCCAGGAATGTGTTCAAAATAGATAGGTCCAGTATTGGCCTCCAGGCCTTGTCCTTTCTGGGTACCAAGAACAGTCTTGAGTAAAATCCTTGTCCCTGCTCTTGCTCTGGTACTACTTGAATGGTCCTCATGTCCATGAGGGATGAGACTTGTTTTTGTGCCTCTGCCCATTGATTTTTTGGCAGATGTGGCCAGCCGTTTGCCTTTGGCAGGGTATGGAAATGGAACTTGTAGCCTTGTGACACAATATTTAAGACCCACTTGTCCTGGGTTATAATGTGCCAATTTTGAGAAAAAAGTGCTAATTTTCCCCCTAAGGGGGCTGCCAAGAGATAAGTGCTTGGTGCAGGCAGGGGGGAAGTCATTGGGACTGTTTCCTGAATGGTTGTGATTTGTCTTCTCCAACTTTGGAGGTAGAAGCCCCCCATTGTTTTGAGAGGAATGAACCTTGCACCTGGGATCTGCCTCTTGAGTGTCTGGGTCTGCCCCTTTGAGGTCTGTCTGACACAGGAAAGGACCAGTTCTTTGCTAGCCAGTGTCTACTAAACCTAGGTGGCTGTACTTGTAAAAAGTCTTTGACCATTTGCATAGATTTAGCTTTGTCCTCCATTTTCTTTAACACCTCTTCTGCCTTAACACCAAACAAAATATCACGCTGTAAAGGTGCATCTAATAATTTAACTTTAACATGATCAGGCAGATTTTGTTCCTTTAACCAAGCATGCCTCCTAATTACAGAACCTGTAACTGCGGCCCTGCAGGAGGCCTCTAAAGAATCAAAACCATATTGCAAAGTATGCTTTCCAACTTGTTCAGCTGCATGCAATAAATCCTGCATTTTCTTGTTTTCTGCACATTCAGAGTTTAACAACATTTTCTGTTTAAGCAATGCCATGACATGTTGCTGATATTTGAGCATATGAAACTGACGGTTTAAGGCCCTTATAGCCAAGGTAGCAGATGTGTAAACCTTTTTTCCCCATCTATCCAGTGCCCCAGAATCTCTGTCAGAGGGGAGGAGGTAGGGTTTTTTGCAGCGGACGCCTTAACTCCTTTGGGACCCTGAGAAATAGTTTCTGGGTCTGCAGCAGGGTTTTTAAAAAGGAATTTATGTGAGTCAGGAACCCTGTAATATCTGGCAGGCTTAACAGGAGCTGGAGGTAAGGAGTCAGGGATAAGACTAGACTCCGAAAACACATCATCTACAATGTCTAACACAGGTGGGATGGCTAGTGGCTTGTGTTGAGGTAGTAACAGGAAATCCCTGAGCCTCTTTTTAGATTCTGAAAAATCTTGGCCCTCCCAGTGGAAATGCTCCCTCATGGTATGTAAGATTTCCCCAAAAGAATAGTCCTCTGGAGGAGAAGCTGAAAGTATAGATTCTTCAGCTTCATAATGGGGAAGAGAATATTCCTGATCAGAAGAGGAATCAGAAGAAATGGAAACCTGATCTGAAGATTCATAGTCAGTCTCTTGCCTAGGCCTCTTATCAGGAGGGGGATGGGAACCCCTGATCAAGGTAATCAAGTCTTCGGCCATTTTGAGCATCTGTTTTTTGGGCATGGAGGCCTGTCCATGTGGCTCTTGGATTTGCTTCTTTGCCTTTGAAGGTGCTTTAGTCTTTGCCTTTGAAGTTGGTTTAATGTATAGATGTTTAGGTCTGAATACACCCTCAGAAGCCAGTGCCTGCTCAGCGGCTCCGGACCCATCTGAAGGAATAGTGTCCGAGACTCCAATACCTTGAGTTTCCAGCAGCATAGTCGACTCCAAGAGGGAGTCGGTAGTGGCCTGCGACTCTAAAGTAGCGGTCATCAGGGGCTGCGAAAGTACCTCAGTGAGAACCGGCGAACCGGCGACTGGCTTAGGAGAAGCTTCGTCATCAGTTTTGGGCCTTGGTTGTCTATCTTTTTCTTTTTCTTTGCGTTTTTTGTGAACTCCGGTTGTCGGACGGCTACCCGATGACATTTCTGGATAATTAAACCTGCGTTCAAATAGTTTAATGTAAAAGCATACCAACACTTAATAGTGCGTTGGTTAAATCGAGCACAAAACCGACAACCTGAAACATTATGGTCAGGGCCTAGGCAAGGAATACAGTAAGAATGAAAGTCCTTATGAGGTATTTGCTTCCCACAAGAAATACAATTATTAACTTTTTCTGACATCGGTCTGGAGCAAGAAAAAAGTTTCCCCAAAGGGCATACTTAGCTTTATACAAGACTTCGGATCTGAAACTCGAACTCGAAAATCTCAGGAGTCGGCCGACCGGCTCTTGCGAACTGCTTCTGCTTCAGGCACCGCGCGGCAAAAAAGACTAAAGAAAATGGCGTCAGCCACATCTTTTATACCCCTGATGACATGACGTCAGGGAAGGGGTGACAGCGGCCGACACAGGACCGAGGACTTTGGAATTCAGGGCAACCTGCCAGCAGGATTACCCAGATGTAATGACTGCAACAGTGAAACATGAAGAACATCCCCTACCTAACTAGTTATTTGTACCATAGTGTTACGCAGTTATTGCATGCACTACAGAGCTTACTGGACTGAGAGCTGGCCAAAGGTGCTGATATGGGAAATGACATCAGCAGGACTAATAAAGTAGGGCAGTGGGTGTTAAACTTATCAAAATACTTCTGCTTACAAACATACACACATTTGCCGACTACAATAGTAGAACCTCTGCCAAACTAATTATTTGTACTATAGTGTTAAGCATTTATCACATGTACTACTGAGCTTACAGGGCTGACAGCTGGCCAAAGTTTCTGATAAAGGGACTGATATCATCTGGACTGATAAAGTGGGGCAGTGGGAAGTGTTGTGGGTGGGAATGGCATAAAATTGTTTCACCTATAAACAAACAAACAAACAACTCCCTCAGTCTTTCACACATAACTGTCACACACACACACAGACACACACAGTTGCCAGTATTGAGTTTCTAACTCCTACCTATCTCGTTACTTGTATTATAGTGTTACGCAGTTATCGCACATGCTACAGAGCTGATAGGGGTAGTAGGTGTCCAATGCTACTTCTAAGGTGACTGACAGCAGCAGATCTTGTGCAGCTGAGCAATGTGAAGTATACTGAGTGGGAACAGTCTGCTAATACTTAGACCTACAGAGAGACAGACACACAGGTAGGTGATGTGCTATTAACACCCCAACCTCAGTACTATTACACAATGGAGCTCACCTTTTATGCTTGCACATGCAACTGTTTAAAGCCAGTATGCCACTGTCCACAGCAAGACATCACTGTATACCATTCAGGGTACCCATGTGTGTGACCCACGCTGCTGTGTGTCCCCTGTGTCTCTCTGTCTATCACTGTCTGTCTGTCACTTCCCCACATCTATGTGTGGGTATGCTTGACATATTTAGTATCTGTTGGCCATATATGTATGCCTGTGTGTCACACACAACAGATGCAGATATATCACATATGGGCCACCTACAGCTAGCTGGGGGTAATCCTGTCTGATGTGTGTGTGTAGGGACAGTTAAGGTGTAAATAGCTGTCTGTATGCACAGATATAGCTACACAATATAGTCATAGACCAATGTAGGTTCCAACATGTCCTGTGATTCTCTAAGTGTAGGAGCATAGCCAGTGTGACCTTGTATAATTAGAGTGGGACTCCATTCCAGAGATAAGTGTACTTCAGTCCAGGGTTTTGTGTGCTACACACATACTTCTCAGGAGTACAGAAGACTTTCCTCGGGGTAATGGTTTGTTTTGGCAGACATTTTCTGACATACCTGTATTCTGACAGTGCAATGTATTGTGTCATTACCTAGTGTCAGACATCCTGAAATCATCACAATGCTGTACCACGAGAATACTAGTCATATGATGCGTAGACTTATATTATGATGGCAACCATGTACATTCTTGCCCAACAAGGCCAGTTGGGAGGTGTGGCTACAGCCAGTTGACTGATAGCCCAGCAATTTGGTGATATACTGACTAGGGAATCTTCTGCTTCTGTGGTATCTGTGTAACCTGAGATTTCATATCCTGGTGTGGCCATACCTCTCTGTTGTACATTTTTTGGCAGATTGTCCAGGTGTTTGGCTAAAGGTTCTGACCAGTCTACATAAACATGTGTTTTTATGGCAAGTTATTTCAGTATAATTGTAGAGTGATGTTACAAAATATTGACAGACATTACTGTGTCAGCCCACATAATCTTCAGACATTTCCCACTACTGCAAACCCCTCACCCTACCAACTTTCTCAGGACAATATTTTCAACACATGCCTATCATTGTGCCTTTGTTTGACATTTACTTCTGCCCTTGTTTAGGCATGTTGCTGTCAGAGGTTTGGCGTTATGGTTGTGGGTACAGACTACATTGTACTGTGCAGGCATGTCCATTGTATACAAAAGCAGACATAAAACAAGGAAAAAAGCTACATTAACAATGACCACTGCCAACAGTAGCAAGAAGCATGATTATTCACAAAAGCCCTAGCACATCGGCTACACAGCCCTCAAGAAGTCCATTATATGTGTACTATATTCCGCATAGCACTGTGACTTCCAGGTATGTTAGTGGCAGAGCAATAGGTATCACTGACATGCATAATCATTGGCACTGCAGTTATCTGCACATGGCCCTGTGACAGACAGCCTGTACCTAGGGCAGTACAAGATGACAGCCAGGACAACATGCTGGCCAGATCCTGACAGTATTTACCACACATTGACATAGCTCATTGACGCCTGCATATTGAGCTCATGAAACATGTTTTCATGTGTATTGGAACAGCCATACCAATCTGTGTTATGGTGCTATTTCCCAGCAAACATACATGTTACTGCATTCCTGTGGGTATATGGGGGGGCACACCTGTCAACTGTCGACTTTTGCAGAGATTGTGCTGATACTTGCTTTACATTTTGGTTCCATTAACATACTATTGTGCCCTGTCTTGGGGACTAGAGGCATATCAATAAAGAGCACAAGTGAGATTGTAATGGCATACATTTGCATGTCAGACATGTTACCCTTCAGAGCCTTACTGCAACTGCAAGACCTGCTGTGTTATGACTGTGTGGGTCTGATGGGAGGTAATTCAACATTGCTGCCATTTGTAGCGCTTTGCCAGACATTTCTCTCCTGTTTTCTACAGCTGACTTGCTGTGTGGGTCTGAGAGGTGGGTATGTGACCCCACACTAACATCCATGGTTGTGAGATATGTCCTCACACATATACTGCTGTGGGATTTGCCACCTTAGGTACTAATGCATAGTGTTGAGTGGCCAGTATTGGGCAGACATTACCTGGTGTCCCACATAGTTGTCAGTTGTCTGCTGCTATCTCAGTAGTCCCCCCCCATTCCCTTCCATCCATGCAATGATACCATACAAATGTTACCAGAACATACTGATACATTAATTTACTGTTAAGGCGACTGACTTACCTTCTGCCTGTGGCAGTTCTGTGTATAGTGCTTGAGGGCTGCTTATGTTGGATGCACACAGTACACTGCCTATACATGGTAAGTTACAGGTAGTGTGATGTGTGTGTCATCCATTTTTACTGTGTGTGTGAATAGAGAGATGTGCCAGTCCTTGGGTGTCTACAGTGTCAGTGTGTGTGCTGTGCATTGCCTCTTTGCCAAGGCCAGGCCATACTGGGTATGCCTCTGTCTGCCTACATGGGCTGGCTCAGGGGATTCCTTGTTCGAGTCCCTCTGTGCCTGTGGGGATCTTGGCAATGGTAGGGGGCTGTGTGGCCCTTCCCCATCCTGTTCCTGCTGCAACTGTTTCCACAGGATCATATTGTGTAGCATGGCACATACTATGAACATGTGTGCACATGTGGCTGGAGAGTACTGCAAGGCTCCACCAGATTTGTCCAGGCAGCAGAACCGTGACTTAAGCATCCTAAACACATGCTCTATGATGATCCTAGTTTGTGAATTTGCCTCATTATGGCATTTTTGCATGGGTGTTTGTGCATTTCTGATGGGTATCATCATCCATGGCTCCAGTGCATAGCCAGCATCCTCCACCAGATGGCCATATAGGATGTACCCCCTGGCAAATCCCTGATACTGCTGTGAGGAATGCCAGATGTGGGAGTAGTGATAGCTTCCAGGGCTGCCAGCACACACAGTACTGATAATACCATGGGAATTGCACACGACCTGGCAGTTGATGGAGGGCAAGCCCTTGTGGTTTATGTAGACTCTACCCTGCTCACTGGGTGGTGCTTTGATGTGAATGTGCGTGCAGTCTATAGCACCCAGTACCTCCGGGTATTCAGCTACATGGTGGAAGAGGTGCATATTGCAGATCAACTCCTCACAGGTGTGGGGAAAATATATGTGCTCACCAGTATGTGGTAGCATGGCATCCAGGAACTGGTGGAGTACCCTGGATGCAGATGCCTGTGAGACCACCATGATGTCCCCAGTAGTCTTTGGAAAGTATCTGTAGCTAGTATTCTTAAGCCTACACATATCTTATCATCTACTGGGATGGGTTCCTCTCTTTTCGTTCTGGTTCTGAGGCGAGGCAGCCACAGCTCAACAAGTTGCTGAAGTATGTCCCTGTCCACCATGTAGCACTCTACTATCTCCAGGTCATGTAGCCCCTGGTAGGTTACCCTGGGTTTGAACACTCTTCTCCTCCTCCTGAGTCAAGGGCAGTTGTTAGCATTATCCTCTTCACCACCATCAGCCTCCAGCACATACTGATGTATCAAAGCAATGGCAGCAGCTAGCATTTTTTCAGTTAAAATTCCCAGGTTTACTCCAAAGTTGCAGAGTTTGTGGGACAAAACAGACTGAGGGGTGCTTGTATACTTTATAGTGGTGTGCTGCAACTGCTGTCTGTGTGACTGGCTGTCTGTGATACATTCCAGCTGGCAACTATATTACTCATGTCTTTGAATTGGCCACTGTGTCAGAGGCATTAGTGGTAATTTGTGCATGATTGCCTTTATTCTGCTGTTGCCCTTTTTTAATTTTTTTTACTTACATCTCCTCACATTTTCAGCTATGCAGCCACCTGCAAGCTATATTATTGGGTGCTTTCAACTGGTCCAGAGTGAGTTGCAGAGTCCCATATTAATGATATCTATTTCATTTCTCCTTTATTGTGCTGTTGCCCTTTATTTCTTTTTTTACATCTCCACCCATTTTCAGCTATGCAGCCACCTGCCAGCTGTAGTATTGGTTGCCTTCAATAGCCCATAGTGAGTTGCAGAAACCCATGTTACAGCTTTGTAGTGCATTTCCCCTGTTCTGCTATTTCCTTTTTTTCCCTATATTCTTCCTGTTTAAGCCCCGAGGGGTGCCATGCAAACCTGTTGAGTTAGTGTAAACAATGCTTTGAAGTAAAGGCTCTGCCCTGGACGTGAGCACACTTCACAGGTTCATAGGTAGGTACTAGGCTATCGGCCCAAGGGCCTAAATAAGCCTAGCCAAATAGGTTCCCTGGCTTTCACCACCCAAGCAAATTATTTTCCAGTCCCCTGTCGAGCAGAGCCACAGAAGTGATCCCCGGGGTGAATTTCCTATTTCCCATCCACTCAAGATTTTTCTTGAAGAGTGCTAGTGGGGAGTTTTGTTTGACATAGATGGGTAGCTTGTTTCAGAGTATGGGAAGTCTCTGGGACAGGAATCTATTCCTCCATCATGTTCTGTTTATTGTGGTGACAAGGTTTAGGTCCCTAGAGCATGTAGCTCAGAGTGATTGGGATTTCTTTAGGTGGAGCATGTCTAACAGCTCTGGGTTTGACATAGCTTTGCATGTTAAGCAGAGATCACCTCGGAGTAGGCAATATGTAATGGAGTAAAGCTGGAGTTTTTTGAGATGGTCAGCATAGGGAATCTGTTTGAGGCCAGTAATCTTCTTTGTGAGGTACTTCTGCCGCCTTTCCAGTTGTTGTACATGTCTTGTGAGGTACATACCAAAAGGGGCATTGTACTCTATAATGGGTCTAATGAGTGACGAGTAGAGGTGAACAATGACCTCTTTTTTCCTGGAAGAGAACCCTTTTGTGATGAAGTGTGCCATGTAGAAGGATTTCCTTACCACTGTGGTGATGTGATTATCAAAGGAGAGACTACTGTCCACATAGGTCCCAAGGGCTCTTATCACACTTTCTGTGTTAAGTAGACTGCCACTTATGTGGTAGTTCATGGGTACAGAGTTTTTACCCAAGGGGATGACAATGCACTTTTTGGCACTGAGCTTGAGGCCATGGCTGTGACACCAGGCATCTGCCTCAGTGAGGCCCTTTTCTAGGATGTCCAATTTGTTTGAGGATTCGATTATGGCTCCTAGTTTGCAGTCATCTGTGAATTCCATTAGCCAGAGATGTTCTGTGTTAGCCTGTACTTCAGAGAAGTAGATACCAAACAGGAGAGGACCCAAGACTGAACCCTGTGGTACTCCACTTATCACTAGTTTGAAGTCGGATTTGGAGTCTGCAACTTTCACAGTGTGGGTTCTGTCAGTGAACCAGTTGGCAACCCATTTTGTGATGTAGGGATTAATACCTAGTTTAGTGAACTTATCTATAATTCCAGAATGGGGGATGGTTTTGAAAGCCTTGGCGAGGTCAAGATAGACTGTGTGAACCACCTTACCCTCGTCCATGGCTTTGGTGACTGTTTCAAAGAAATCTATCAAGTTTAGGAGACATGATCTGCCTTTTACAAACCCAAACTGGGTGGGGTCCATAGTTTGGATGCTACCAATGTCTCTGTTGCTTGGGCAGATTATTACTGAGAGCCTCAGTGAATGTTTTTGCATTTCTATGTGTGGGTTTTGGTGGTCTAGGTTTAGTGGGACTATGTGATGAGTGTAGCGTGGTGCAACTGTTTACCTTCTCCTCTTGACTGTCTAGTCCAGTCTTGGATGGAGAGAGCTTTTCCTCCAGTGTGGCTGTATAAGTGCATCTCTCACAGCTTGTAGTGTTAGGTGGTAGGAGGAGAGGGTTGTCTGTGTACATGAGGCAATTGCTACATTGCTCCAAGATGCCCAGATTCATCAGGTAGACAGGAGAAAACACCAGGAGCTGACCCTTGCACCTGCCTGAATAGATACTAAAAACTATTTTCCTCTAGACAAGTGAGGAAAGTAAGTACAGAAACTGTTTTTCTCTAGGCAATCGAGGAAGGTTGAGTGCTGTAGTAATTTGTAGCTTATTTAGTGCTTACAACAAGTGCTGAGCTCAAATAAGCAGATTTGAGTGCTAAAAACTAAAAAAAAACTGGCTACTTCTAAGGGACAAATTGAAGAGCAGACTTTATGGTGCTGGGAATAGTTTAACCCTAGCTAAGCAGCCCTCCACGATGTGCAAACCCACGCAAACCTGCGCAAGCACAGGTTTTTAAGTCAGAAAGTTGAAAGGGATAAAAATCAGCCATGGACAATAAGGTACAATTTCAGAGCTGGAAACCATTCCTCTTGTGACAGAAAGAGTGCTCAATGCTTTTTGGGGGGGTTTGTGTAAAATTAAACAGAAAAATGCAATTTAACAGTAAATATGCACAGAAAAGGCTATCAAACTTGAGTGTGAAGCCTATAACCATAAATGCAGTTTAAATTATTAAATTTAAGCAGAAATTAAAGTGCACACATAGTAAAGTGATTTAATGGCAAAATTCAGTAGAAATAACAACAGAACCACAGTAAAAATTGCTTTTAAATTATGGTTAGCAAAAGACACTCAAGAAAAAGCCAAAAAGATACTTAGAATCAGCAAAAAGTCTCTCTTTCTTTTTTTCTGGTGCTGTAGTAGTCTGCAGGATGCCCAAACAGGATCTGCTGAGTTACAACAAGTGCAAACTTATGCAAACACATGTTTTTAACTCAGAAAGTTGAAAGGGCTAGAAATCAGCCTAAAACAGCAAATAAGGTAGAATTTTAGAGCTGGAAACCACTCCTCTTGTAACAGATAGGCTGCTCAATGCTTACCAATTCCACTGATAAGTAGAAAGACTTCCCTCTATCACAGCATGGTCTGCACAACTCAGAAACACAAAATAAAGTCCTGAAACCAGTAAATCTGGCCTTCGGACTATTCTAGCACTGGAAAATGCAGGAAATGAGCAAAACATATGGTATTTTTGGGGGTTTTTTGTAAAATTAAACAGAAAATTGCAATTTAACAGTAAATATGCACAGAAAAGACTATTGCACTTGAGTGTGAAGCCTACAACAGTAAATGCAGTTTACATTATTATATTTAAGCAGAAATCAAAGTGCACACACAGTAAAACAATTTAACAATAAAATGCAGCAAAAATAAAAACAGAACCACAGTAAAAATGGCTTTTAAGGTGCGGATAGCAAAAAAGTCTAGAAAAAGCCAAAAAGATACTTAGAATCAGCAAAAAATCTTTATTTCTTATTTCTGGTGCTGTAGTAGTCTGCAGGATGTCCAAACAGGTTGCTCTGAGCTAAAACAAGCACAAACCCATTCAAACACAGGTTTTTAAGTAAGAAAGTTGAAAGGGATAGAAATCAGCCCAAAACGGACAATAAGGTACAGTTTCAGAGATGGAAACCACTCCTCTTGTGACAGGCTGCTCAATGCTTACCACTCCCACTGATAAGCAGAAAAACTTCCCTCTACCACAGCAAGGTCTGGCCAACTCAGAAACAAAATAAAGTCCTGAAACCAGCAAATTTAAGATCTGGACTATTCTAGTAAACAAAAAGGTGTGAAACAAGCACAACTGATAGTATTTTTTTGTTTTTTTGTTAAATAAAACAGAAAAATGCAATTTAACAGTAAATATGCACAGAAAAGGCTATTGCACTTGAGTGCGTAGCCTACTACAGTAAATGCAGTTTAAATTATTAAATTTAAGCAGAAATCAAGTGCACACATAGTAAAACAATTTAACAGCAAAATGCAGCCGAAGTAACAACAGATCCACAGTAAAAATGGCTTTTAAAGTATGGTTAGCAAAAGCATGCAAGAAAAAGCCAAAAAGATACTTAAAATCAGCAAAAGTCCCTCTTTCTTGTTTCTGGTGCTGTAGTAGTCTGCAAGATGCCAAAACAGGATCCATTGAGTTACAACAAGTGCAAACCCACACAAACATGTGTTTTTAAGTCAAAAAGTTGAAAAGGATAGAAATCAGCCTAAAACAGCCAATAAGTTACAATTTCAGAGCTGGAAACCACTCCTCTTGTGACAGATAGGCTGCTCAATGCTTATCACTCCCACTGATAAGCAGAAAGACATCCCTCTACCACAACAAGGTCAGGACAACTCCGAAATACAAAATAAATTCCTAAAACCAGCAAATCTGAGATCTGGACTTATCTAGTACAGGAAAACGGGGGGAATGAGCAAAACAGATAGTATTTTTTTTGGGGGGGTTTGTAAAATTTAACAGAGAGATGCAATTTAACAGTAAATATGCACAGAAAAGGCTATCACACTTGAGTGTGAAGCCTACAACAGTAAATGCAGTTTACATTATTAGATTTAAGCAGAAATCAAAGTGCACACACAATCTTTTGGCTTTTTCCGGTTAGGGGTCGCCACAGCGGAACTCCGATCCGCTAATGATTGGTAGTGGATTTTTACGTACCGGGTTACCAGCCCTGATGCACAACCTTCAACGAAGGCACGCCCCATTCATGTATGCCTCCACACGGAAGACGCTCTAGCTGAGAATCGAACGGAACAACGTCTTGCTATGAGGCGACAACGCTACCGCAGCAAATTATTTAATAATGAAATGCAGCAGAAATAACAATAAAAACACAGTAAAAATGACTTTTAAAGTTTGGTTAGCAAAAACACCAAGAAAAAGCCAAAAAGATACTTAGGATCAGCAAAAAGTCTTTCTTTCTCATTTCTGGTGCTATAGTAGTCTGCAGGACATCCAAACAGGTTGCTCTGAGCTAAAACAAGCGCAAACCCATTCAAACACTGGTTTTTAAGTCAGAAAGTTGAAAGGGATTGAAATCAGCCCAAAACGGACAATAAGGTACAATTTCAGAGATGGAAACCACTCCTCTTGTGACAGATAGGCTGCTCAATGCTTACCACTCCCACTGATAAGCAAAAAGACTTCCCTCTATCACAGCAAGGTCTGGACAACTCAGAAACACAAATAAAAGTCCTGAAACCAGCAAATCTGGGATCAAGACTATTCTAGTACAAGAAAATGTGAGAAATTAGCAAAACAGTATTTTTGTGGATTTATTTGTAAAATTAAAGAGAAAAATGCAATGTAACATTAAATATGCATAGAAAAGGCTATTGCACTTGAATGTGAAGACTACAACAGTAAATGCAGTTTAAGTTATTAGATTTAAGCAGAAATCAAAGTGCACACAGAGTAAAATAATTTAACAGTAAAATGCAACAGAAATAACAACAGAACCACAGTAAAAATGGCTTTCAAAGTGCGGTTAGCAAAAAAAGTTAAGACAAGGCCAAAAAGATACTTAGAATCAGCAAAAAGTCTTTCTTTCTCATTTCTGGTACTGTAGTAGTCTGCAGGGCGCCCAAACAGGATGCTCTGAGCTAAAACAAGCACATACCCACGCAAACATGAGTTTTTAACTCAGAAAGCTGAAAGGGATAGAAATCAGCCCAAAACAGCCAATAAGGTATGATTTCAGAGCTGGAAACCACTCCAATTGTGAAAGATAGGCTGCTCAGTGCTTACCACTCCCACTGATAAGCAGAAAGACTTCTCTCTACCACAGCAAGTTCTGGACAACTTCGAAACACAAAATAAAGTCCTGAAACCAGCAAATCTGGGATCAAGACTATTCTAGTGCAGGAAAATGTGGGAAATTAGCAAAACAGATAGTATTTGTTTGGATTTTTTGTAAAATTAAACAGAAAAATGCAATTTAACAGTAAATATGGACAGAAAAGGCTATTACACTTGAGTGTGATGCCTACAACAGTAACTGCAGTTTAAATTATTAAATTTAAACAGAAATCAAAGTGCACAAATAGTAAAACAATTTAACAGTAAAATGCAGCAAAAATAACAACAGATTCATAGTAAAATGGCTTTTAAAATATGGTTAGCAAAAACACTCAAGAAAAAGCCAAAAAAGATACTTAGAATCAGCAAAACGTCTCTCTTTCTTGTTTCTGGTGCTGTAGTAGTCTGCAGGATGCCCAAACAGGATCTGCTGATTTACAGCAAGTGCAAACTCACACAAACATGAGTTTTTAAGTCAGAAAGTTGAAAGGGGTAGGAATCAGCCCAAAACGGCCAATAAGGTATGATTTCAGAGCTGGAAACCACTCCAGCTGCAACAGATAGATTGCTCAGTGCTTACCACTCCCACTGATAAGCAGAAAGACTTCCCTCTACCACCAGCAAGGTCTGGACAACTTTGAAACACAAAATAAAGTCCTGAAACCAGCAAATCTGGGATCTGGACTTATTTAGTACAGGAAAACAGGGGAAATGAGCAAAACAGATTTTTGGGGGGGGTTGTAAAATTTAACAGAAAAAATGCAATTTAACAGTAAATATGTATAGAAAAGGCTATTGCACTTGAGTGTGAAGCCTACAACAGTAAATGCAGTTTAAATTATTAGATTTAAGCAGAAATCAAAGTGCACACACAGAAAAATTATTTAACAATAAAATGCAGCAGAAATAACAACAGAACCATATTAAAAATGGCTTTTAAAATGCGGTTAGTTAAAACGTCAAGAAAAAGCCAAAAGGATACTTAGAATCAGCAAAGAGTCTCTCTTTCCTGTTTATGGTGCTGTAGTAGTCCGCAGGATGCCCAAACAGGATCTACTGAGTTATAACTAGTGCAAACCCATGCAAACACATGTTTTTAAGTCAGAAGGTTGAAAGGAATAAAAATCAGTCCAAAACGGACAATAAGGTACAATTTCAGAGATGGGAACCACTCCTCTTGCAACAGAGAGGCTGCTCAATGCTTACCACTCCCACTGATAAGCAGAAAGATGTCCCTCTACTACAGCAAGGTTTGGACAACTCCAAAACACAAAATAAAGTCTTGAAACCAGCAAATCTGGGATCCGGACTATTCTAGTACAGGAAAACGTGGGAAATGAGCAAAAGAGATAGTGTTTTTGGGGGGGGTTGTAAAATTAAATAGAAAAAATGCAATTTAACAGTAAATATGCACAGAAAAGGCTATCGCACTTGAGTGTGAAGCCTACAAGAGTAAATGCAGTTTAAATTATTAGATTTATGCAGAAATCAAAGTGCACACACAGTAAATTGATTTAACAGTAAAATGCAGCAGAAATAAAAACAGAACCACAGTAAAAATTGCTTTTGAAGTGCAGTTAACAAAAAAGTCAAGAAAAAGCCTAAAAGATACTTAGAATCAGCAAAAAAGTATTTATTTCTTGTTTCTGGTGCTGTAGTCATCTTGCAGGATGCCCAAGCAGGATGCGCTGAGCTAAACCAAGTGCAAACCCACGTGAACACTGTTTTTTAAGTCAGAAAGTTGAAAGGGATAGAAATCAGCCCAAAACGGCCAATAAGGTACAATTTCAGAGCTGGAAACCACTCCTCTTGTGACAGATAGGCTGCTCAATGCTTACCACTCCCATTGATAAGCATAAAGACTTTTGTCTACCACAGCAAGGTCTGGACAACTCAGAAACACAAAATAAAGTCCTGAAACCAGCAAATCTGGGATCCGGACTATTCTAGTCTAGGAAAAGATGGGAAACGAGCAAAACAGGTAGTTTTTTTTTTTTTCCTTTTTGTAAAATTAAACAGAAAAATGCAATTTAACTGTAAATATGCACAGAAAATGCTATCGCACTCCAGTATGAAGCCTACAACAGTAAATGCAGTTTAACTTATTAAATTTGAGCAGAAATCAAAGTGCACACAAAGTAAAATAATTTAACAGTAAAATGCGGCAGAAATAACAACAGAACCACAGTAAAATGGCTTTTAAAGTTTGGTTAGCAAAAACAGTAAAAAAAAAAGCCAAAAAGTTACTTAGAATTAGCAAAAACACTCACTCTCTCATTGCTGGTGCTGTAGTAGTCTGCAGGATGTCCAAACAGGATCCGCTGAGCTAAAATAAGCCTTACTGTTTCTGCACTTAGCTAAGCACAGCTAAGCTATCTGGGACACACACCCTTGCTTAGCTGTGCTTAGCTAAACACAAACCCGGGCAACAGAGCTCCAATTTGCTTACAACAAGCATGGCGCACCCACTTTTGATGTCATCTAACTCTACCCTTACACGGCCCTCTTTCAACACCTACATAGTTAGGTGCAGTCTGACACTTAGAAGAAATTTGTGATTCAGTATAAGTCTCCTCATTAACTTACACTACTGCCTTACTCCATAGTTACTGCACTCACACTGAGCCTTTAACCTTAGCAACCACTGTTCCCTGGTATTGTTTTCATTCTCCCTTCCATTGACTATAATGGCAAAATGCAAATTTTACATTAATTTGTGTTTTTACATTTTTTATATTTCCCCCACTATCCCATTTGCACTGCTCTGCCTTATGCTTAAACGGCTGAGATTGGCCAAAAAAAATAAACTTTTATTTTTAAAAAAATAAACTATTTTTAATGCCAATGGTGATATATTTGGCCATTGGCATACCTAATAAATGGAATACATGCTTTATTTGAGGCTGTCATGCCACCATTTTCTTATTTGCATAAATGTATTTGACTACTAGCCGAATATATTTCTGTACCCTACACTGTTCCTGCACGAAGACCTGCCTACTTCCTGGATCACTAATTCAGCTCATTTGCATGGTTTTCACCAGCAAATGAGCTGATTAGCATACTGCACAGCGTTCCATGCAGGAACAGTGTAAGGCCATTCGTGCACATCAAAATGGCACCTTCCTGAATCACTCGGCAACCATACTCAGTGCAGGAGCAGCTACACTGCTCCATCATGGAGCTTAAAGCTTCATGAATGCCAGGGATAATATTTTAACAGTGTAAATTAATGCAAAAACTTTCGTTATGACTTTTGGACACTAGATGGCACATTGGGTTTATGTATTGGTGCTGCCCTTGTGAGCCATTCTGGGACTGGGACTTGCCTCCTTTGACAGTCAAACCTTGCACTTGTTTTTTGTGGGTGAATACCTTGACCATTAAGCTAATCTCTCTCCTTACATTTTTAAGTGCATAATTTGGTAATTAATGGAATTTGCATTAATTGATCAGGTATTATTGGGAACGTTTTTAAACAGTGTTAGCAGGTTTAAGCACTCATCTGATGAAGTCTTGTTAGGATGAAAATGCAGTGAATTGGGTAAGCATTTATGTGTTTTTAAGTTTATGACTAAAAGTGACAATTCTGCTTGGTTCTGGTTTGCCTGGTTCTTCACAAGTGCCTTTAGTCAGTTCTTGGTTACTACAATGTGTATAGGTTGGCATTATAGGTTCATAGGTGTTTACTAGACTAATGACCACAAGGGCCTTGTTAAGCCTAGCCATGCATCCCAAATCTCTGACAAGTTATGACTAGTTTAAACTGTCCTCGGTTTACTTTTTGGGTTTATTATAATTATTTACTTTTAGACATTTCATCAAGGGAATCCATAGACCCAGCTTCAAAACACTAAAATGACTAAAATCATTAACACAAAGTGCATAGTTAATTAAAAGACTAGTATAAATAAATAAATACTAATGCAGGAAACCAAGTATTAAAACACCACCAACGGTTAACGTTTAATGACTAGAGTATATATAACTGGATGCAATGTATGTTTTTTTCATTCTGAAGAAGTCCTGATTGTAGCAAGAGGAAAGCATACAGTCTAGGTTTTGTTTGCTTTTTTTTTTTTTTTTTTTTATTAAACTGTTTTAAACATTAACCATTGGTGGTGTTTTAACACCTGGCTTCCTGTGTTAATATTTATTTATTTACATGATTCTAATTAATCTGCTTCAAGCCAGTCCTCATGACAAGGGCTTGCAAATGAACAGTTTATCAGCTATAATTTGCACAGAAACATCCACGATTGAATCCAAGCCACCTCCACTCCACACATCAATCCCCTAAACCCTTCCAAACCATTAAAAAAAATTCAAAGTATGTTAACCCCACTAAACATCTATTGTATTTAAAGAAATATTTAATAATTCATTAAACACTATTTGTATGAAATGTTTACTATAAAGCAGACTGTCTTTTTTTAAAGGAGAATAAAACAAAACTTATACTGTTTCAGCCAGAAGAGCCGCAGACCCCCTCCCACCATTCAAAATCTCTTCTTCAAACAATACCATTATTACTCCAGTAACCCAAACCAAACTCCTCAGTGTAGTTATAGATCATAACATGAAATTTGGCATATACATAACCCAGACAATAAAAAAATAAGCAAAAAAATGTGGCACCCTTTACAGGAGCAAACATTACCTAACTAACAACACTAAGGCCATCACTGCAAGAACTCACTTTATCTTTACCCTCCTATATACATCTCCCATTCTAACAAACCTAAGGAAATCTGACTTAAGTAAACTAGAAACTTGGTATAATAAAATTGTTAAGTTTGTCACAGAATCTACATACAGATCCCATCATTGCCTTGCCCTTAAACAACTCTCATAGCTAGAGGTCCTCAATCTACTCACCTACAATCAACTTAGCATGACCCATCAAATACTTAACAAACCAGAAAAAAACTCCCGCTTTTCAAAGTCTACTTAATCACTACTGAAACAAGTGGGTATTACGCTCCACTAACAATGCATTAATAAACATAACCAAAAGTAAAAATGCTGCAGGTGATTCCTTATACTCTATGTAGCTAAAATTTGGAATTCCTTACCCCTAAACATAAGATCCACTACTGGTATGTTAACTTTAAAAAATTACTCAAACGCCACTTAACAACTCCATGGATTTGCTCATGTAGTAACCCTGGCTAGTAAGCAGCTTACACAGGACAGACAATTAACTTCATAGTCTCTTCTCTTTTCCTGAGTCTGAGTTGTGTCATTGTATTTTTGAATCAAATTACATTAATCTTATTCTCAATATGTGTATATTACTCTACAGGGAATGGGAAAAGTATCAAGTTTCTCCTTGTTGCCTGTACATCTACTGCTTAAATAACTCTATAATATATGTACTATTTCACTGGTTTTGTATTAAGACATGACATTCTGTTACATGTACTAATTCACTGTAATAAGTCTTGTTCAGTATTGATAAATCTACCTCTGTTAGTTATGTACTAATTCACTGTTACTGTATTTTGTGGAGCTTTTCTCCCTGGGCCCCCACTGAAAGTGGGCTTTTTGTCCAGTCAGACTTTCCTGGTAAACAAATGTAAAATAAAGAAATGAATAAATGAATAAATAAAATAGCATATAAACTTGCATTAAAAGAATGCCAGTTATGTGTGATCCAGGTTTAACTTGTAAAAGTGTGAATGTTACTCTAATTATTTAATAACATTTCAATAATAACTTTTTATATGAAATAAACTATATTTTGTGTACTTTGTTTATAGCACATTATAGCTTTCCTGGGTGCAATTGCATGTCAAGTGTGCTATCAGTGTCAAGCATTCAGAACTATGTAACAAGTGACAGTGGTTTAGAATCAGTTCACTGTCTTTTGCTTATTATCTCACTTGTATTCATTGACATCTTAGCATATGATTCAAAATGTTATGATTTAGAGAATGGGCTTACTGTACATCAGCACCCTGAGTGGAGAATGAGTGTTCTCCAGCAGGGTATTAATGTACAAGTAATGCCCACTGAAAAATGAGTCCGCTGCTTTATGGCAGCTGCCATTGAGCTTGGACTGCTAAAAAACTAACAGCCACCATTACTTTTACACTCGCTAAGTAGCACTTTTGCTGTTTAGCGAGTGTAAAAAAAAAATAAACAGAAAGAAGTGTATGTGTATATGTGCGTTTATTTTTCTGTCTGTGTGTGTGTGAATGAATGTGTGTATGAAAGCAGAAGTGACTGTGTGTGTGTGTGTGTGTGTGTGTGTGTGTGTGTGTGTGTGTGTGTGTGTGTGTGTGTGTGTGTGTGTGTGTGTGTGTGAGATCAAGAGAGAGAGTGATCTTGTGTGAGTGAATGCATATATGAAAGCAGAAGTGATTGTGTATGAGAGAGAAAGAGAGAGAAATGTCTGTCTGTAAAATTGTTGTGTTTTACCTACTTATTTTTTTTTTAAGTACTATTTTTTATATATATTTTTGATGTAAAATGCTTCCTCCAACACCATTAATGTATACTGCAGAAAGTTTGAAACATTAGGCTGAGGAACTATTTCACATCAAAAATATAAAAAAAAAATAATATAGTACTTCAAAAATAAATAATTAAAATACAACAATTTTACAGTGAGCCCATTCTCTAAGTCTAATAATGCCCTTCAGGGTGTGTGTTAACGTGTAATTAACACCCTTCCAGGGGTGCAGAGGACATCTGCATGCAACATCGGGCCTCATAACACCCCTGGGTGGGTGTTAACTACACATTAAGACACACCCTGTCAGGCATTATTGCTCACTTACTTTTAAACAGGAAGAAGTAAGCTGGACAGTTCTTAAAATTTTCAGAACTCCCACAGCATCACAAATGTACTTCTGACTCTAAATTGTTTCAAGCTGGTTTTCATGGTAAGGGCTTGAAAATGAACAATTCATCAGTAGCACACTACTGGACCATTTTAAGAACACAGAATGTAACTTAACATGCCTCGCTGGTATCATTTGTTGCATCTTGTATTATATTTAATAATAATACATTACTCAGCTATGCCAAAATATCAGAAAGTGTGCTACCTGACATAAGTTTCATCATAACAATGATTAACTTTTAATAAGATGAATAGTTTAACCTTTTAAACTGTAAAGTGAAAATATGTGTTTTTTGTTTTTTATATAGGTAAAGAATAAAACTCTAAGATTTTAAAAAGGGAATTAGTAACCATTTGAAGTAGGGAAAGAAGTAAATGATTTACCTTGTAAAAAGTAATATGCAGCACCCATTCATAAGTATTCAAGCACTTATCTGATTTAATAAGAACTCCTAACCATGAAATACTTGGATTTTCATTTGTCCTCATTTTTTTACTGTTTTTGTATTTTATTAACCAACCATTTCTTGTTGTATTAAACTTCAAAGACGTTGACAGATTCCAAACCATTTCTCCTATTTTTTCTAGGATTTTATTTTTCTGTGTAAAGACCATTGCATCTTCCAAGGTTTTAAAATCTTCTTTCCTTCTGGAAGGTGAATCCTTCTTTTTGCTGGAAACTAGATTTTTGTTTTAATATTCCTCTTCTTTAAGCTTTTAACAAGTGGCACACATGCTTTTCTCTTGGACATCACCAGTGTAGAATAGTCACTGTAAAATTTTATGGTGTTTCCTGTAATTTTAACATTATAGTTAGTCCATGCAGTTTTTAAGACTAAATCCTTATCTTGACATGAGAAAACTCTTATGATCACTGACCTTGGCGAAGGTGTCTTTTTTTTTAAGATGAGTTAGAAAGTGATCTATGTGCCCTTTTGATGCCAAAGGAAAAAGCTTCAGGCAGATTTAAAGTTTTAGGCAGCCAGGTATTAAAGAACTGAACCATACTGTCTCCCTCTTCTATTTCAGGAATCCTGCAAATCCTGAAGTTTTTCCTTCTAGATCTGTTCTCTAAGTCTTCTATTTTATCCCAGAACAAGTTGTTTTGTTTCAGAAATTCAGTGTTATTCTCATTTTCAAGTAATCTTACATCAAAATCAGACATTGTCTCTTCTATATTTGAGATTTGTGATGATTGTTGTTTAAAAGATTCACTCAGCACTTCATTTTGTTTTTCACATTCCTCTTTGAAATTGCTCATTTTGCTTTCTAATTTATCTATCGTTACAGATAACTCACATATATTACTTAGTATAGCCTGTATGCCTTTTTTCATAGTACTGTCCTGTACATCGGGCTTAGAGTGGCTCAATCTGAGAAAATTAGTTCTTTCTAGTTTTCTTGACAGGAAAAGCAATTAAAAGTGTTGCAAACTTGTTTTTTTTTTTTTTGCAATAAATCTTTTAGCAGATGTTTAACTATAAATCCATCAAGTTTTGAAATGTTCTATTCGTGTTTTTTTAGTAAAAATCTTGTCAGAGATGTTAAAATGAAGCAGAGCTAAAAACAGTGTTAACTGCTTACATCTTGGCCACACCTCTTCAGGACATTTTGTTTGGTGGCCATTGAAGTTTTTGACTTGTTTACAGTGATTCCACACTTACACCTGCATATGCAAGCATGTTTGGCTGCACGGGAAAGTACATTTCTGTTGAGCTCATGGTTCTCTGAGTTTGTATACAATACAACCATTTTGGGGTGATATTTTCATATTGCGGAGGGGGTCCAAAGCTGACTTGGTTAATTTTAATGATTTTATTGTGAATACTACATTGTTTTTTGAAATTTACATTTAGATAAAGCATGGATACACTAGATTTTTAGATATTTTAATTATCAAGAATTATTCTGGATATAGCTTTAAATCAACAATTTTCAAAAAGAATATTATCTCAAATTCTTATCTACATTTCTAGAGCTGCCATCCATGCCATTGAAAAAAGAGTATCATTAAGGGAAAGATGGTATAGTTATCACATTTAAGTAATGGTGAGAACATTTTTTTTAAGAAATTGAACACTTAAGCAAAATGCTTTTGGTTAGATGTTACCCATTAGGTCTGATCCAACAAATTAAAGAAGAAATTCTTAATGGCAGAAATGAATGTTTTCTTCCAATTTTAGACAATCCTGATTTTTCTTTACCCACCCCTACAAGTTCTAATAGTTCAATTTGCAACAGATGAATGGCATTAGTTTTATCCTTTTCTGTTGACACACACTTAATTAAGTTGTGTATTTACAAAGCATGGACCAATTTTCTTTTCTTTGATGAAATGAAAATCAGGTTAAGAGGCGACTTTCTGATTTGTTGTTAGGAAAAGCAAAACTATGAAACAAATTTTGGAATCCAATGTAGTGATTACACTGGCACAAGGAGCCAAAAAGAGGGTAGGGCAAATGTGGTGGATGTAATTATTGCAAATTCATTATCCTTGGCTCCTAATAATAGTCAAAGGATATGATATAACTATTGGCTGCCCTAGTGCTTTTAATTGTTACACTTGTGAGGTTGTCTATGTGGCATCCTGCCTTACTTGCACTGCCATTTATGTAGGCAAAATAGAGAGAAGGTTGAGAGAGAATTTAGGAACATGTATATCATGTCAGGACCAATAATGTTATTAAAGCTCTGTTTAGACATTCTTTAGATTGCAGGGATTTTAGAAAGCTTCTATTTTTTTTTTTATTTCCCATTTGTTAACTGAGTTAGTCTGTCTAGGCAGATGCCCTTTTTCAGCAGAGACCCGAGGAGAAAAGCTCCAATACAAAATTGAATGTGTTATAATGAAGTAGATATTTAAGCAAACAAACATAAGGAGATAAATATATGTGTTATACATAACAAAAAATAAAGAGTCATCTTATACAAAGTTTGAAAGAAGAAGAACAATCTTAAATACAAGAACTGAATGCCATACAGTAATGGCAAGTATGGAAATATATGGGAAAGGAGGGAGAGAATAGGGAAGTAGAAAATATTACATATAGAGTGGTGTCTAGTAGGAGATAATAGAGATAGACAGGGAAATAGACATAAAATATAATTAGGATTTATTTAATTTAAGAATTAGGGATAAAAAGTGACAGACACAGAAATAGAAGTAAAATATAATTAGCAGAGTATATGATGTAAGAAAACAGGGACAGTGAAAGAGAGGGAGACTAAAGTGGGGGAGGTAAACATCACTAAACAGTGATTGCAAACTAGGAACCATAACTGAAACTCCTAATGATGTGGACATCCTACAAAAGGGCCTCACTGAGACAGATGCCTGGTGTCAAAGCCATGGCCTCAAGCTCAATGCCAAAAGTGCATTGTCATCCCTTTTGGTAAAAACTCTGTACCCATGAGCTACCACATAGGTGGTAGTCTACTTAACACTGAAAGTGTGATAAAAGACCTTGGGACACAGGTGGACAGTAGTCTCTCCTTTGATAATCACATTGCCACAGTCGTCAGGAAATCCTCATCACAAAAGATTTCTCATCCAGGAAAAAAGAGATCATGGTTCCCCTCTACTCGGCACTCATTAGACCCATTATAGAGTACAAACACCCCTTTTGGTATGTACCTCACAAGACATCTACAACAACTGGAAAGGCCACAGAAATACCTCACAAAGAGGATTACCGGCCTCAAACAGATGCCTTATGCAGACCATCTCAAAAAACTCCAGCTTTACTCCATCGCATATCGCCTACTCAGAGGTGATATCTGCCTAACATACAAAGCTATGTCAAACCCAGAGCTGTTGGACATGCTCCACTTAAAGAAATCCCAATCCCTCTGAGCTACACGCTCTAGTGACCTAAATCTTGTCACCACAATAAAAAGAACATGCTGGAGGGATACATTCTTGTCCCAGAGACGTCCCATACTCTGGAACGAACTACCTATCTATATCAAACAAATCTCCTCATTAGCACTCTTCAAGAAAAATCTTGATGATTGGATGGGAAATAGGAAATTCACCCCAGGGATCACCTCTGTGGCTCTGCTCGACAGGGGCACAGGAAAATAATTTTCTTGGTTGGCGAAAGCCAGGGTACCTTTTTGGTTAAGCTTGTATAGGCCCTAGGGTTGACAGCCTAGTGCCTACCTATGAACCTATAAACCTATGAACAGCTTGTCTAAAATAAATTACAGTGAACAATAGACCCATGGACCCCATTTACCTCCAAACACAGCAATTAATAAGAAAAATAGAATAAACCTATAGCAGTAATTTACCCAGTACAACAATGCAATAAAGAAGAGGCCCAATGGCAGCACCAGCCATAATCGCATTATAATCCAAGCAGTACACTTTAAACTTATGGAAGCCAGGATTAAAAACAAAATACACACTTTCCACGTATAAAAGCAAAGTATCCTAAAACAAGGATACCATGTTTTATTACAATTCCAAATGCTCTGCGTTAATTTTTGAACATGCCGCCCCCCCCAAAAAAAATAAAATTAAGCAAACATTTCCCCTTTTTAAAGTACTATTTGCAAGACAACACTTAAAAGCTAGTCTAAAATAAATAACAATTCACAGTAGACTCCATGGACCCTATTTACCTCTAAACACAGCAATTAATAAGAAAAATCAGAATAAACCTGTAATAGTAATTTAACCAACAAAACAATGCAATAAAGAACAAGCCCAAGTAACAGCGGCAGGGTTATATTCACATTATAATCAAAGCAGTACATTTTAAACTTATTAAAGACAGCATACAAAATAAAATACACACATTTCCACTTATAAAAGCAAACTAACTTAAACAGCCATGATAAAATGTACCTGCTAGAATACCAATGCACTACATTTACCTATGACTACCTCAGAAAATAAAACATAATACACACATAAACATATTCACTTTTAAAAGTTGTTTATTGATGACATCCAAGAACTGACACTATAAAAAATATCCAAAGCAGTATATCTTAACTTCTTGAAGACAACATTAAAAACTAAATTGCATACATTTCCACACAAAAAGTGCAAACTGTCCTGAAACATTTCCATCTGTAAACACAAAATACCCTGAAAAAGCCAAAGTAGCAATAGAAATATGTCACACTGCATTTATCCTTAATAATTGCCCCACCAGAAAAAAAACTTCTATACACACATTTAGCCTTTACAAATTAATGCTTAGAAATCATCCCAAAGCAGCCACAACAATTACAGATTAAATTACACATGCACACACATTTTATACATTTTAAAACTACTACTTACAAATATCAAAATAACCACAACACAGATTTAAATACTGTACAGTGCACCCCATTTACTCTAAACATTAAAAAGTTAAATTGAAATAAAACATAATATTCGCATTTTAAAAAGCCTGAGCCATAAAATACTATTTGTACTTACTTACCAATACAATCACAGTCTTTGCTGGGATAGCTGGCTTTCCTGCAGGAATGGCTATCTGGCTTCCTGCCTAGTGGAGTGGTTGGCTTCCTGCCTGCTGGAGTGGCAGGCTGGCTGCCTTCCTGCCTGCTGGAGTGGCTGGCTGGGTTCCTGCCTGCTGGAGTGGATAGCTGGCTTCATGCCTGCTGCAGAGGCTAGCTAGCTGGCTGGCTTCCTACCTGCTGGAGTAGCTGAGTGGTTGCCTGCTGGTGTGGCTATCTGGCTTCCTGCCTGTTGGAGGGGTTGGCTGGTTGACTTCCTGCCTGCTGGAGTAGCTGAGTGGCTGGCTTGCTGGCTCAGGCTGTAAAAAAAGAAAAGACAAACGCCACCACAGTCTTCTAGCAGCTGTAGAAGTGCTAATAATCTTTTTTGTTTTGTTTTATAATTGACAAATATGCTAATAATAATAGAGAGGAGAACACAGGACTATGCTTGAATACAAAGAACTGGTATGGCAGCTCCATTTAAATGCATAATTTGAACCTGGTTTTAATGATTATTTATCAATTTCTTGTGTTTTGTTGAAGCTTTTATCTTCTAGACTGTAAATTAGAAATGTTTTTACTTTGATTTTTATTGGGTGAATTTTGACAGAATGTTTTAAGTTTTTGAGGGCTTTAATAATATATATCAATTAGGGACATATGTGATTGGTTGATAAGTTAGCACATTTTAGGGGATGTAATTTTGAATGAATTTTAAATACATGAGTTATGTGTTTTATTTTTATATTCTGATGAAGTCCATGATAAGGAAGGATGAAAGCGCTTAATCTACATTGAATACATTTTGTGTTATTAAGATTTACTCTGGGTCATTGCTGGCTTCCAGATTTTTTCATTTATTTTGGATATTTATTCAGCCCAGTACAAGAATGAGCTAATATTTTACCTTGCATCATCTAGACAGAAGCTGAAAAGGGTTCTAGCCAGGTTTCAGGATACTTAAAAGCAGTAACATTCTTAGTGGAGCTACTGAGTATTCAAAGATTTGCAAGGAGTTTGGCATTTTACTGAGTTTTCACCTAGTCCCAAGAAATGTTTTTTTTTTTTTTTGGAAGAAATGAGTAGAATGCTTTTATAGTTAATCCATTGAATAAGGGACTGCTGGGTGTCTCCTTGCGGTTCCTGTTGTGTTGTGGGGAGTGATGATTAGAGCAGAATAAGACCATGTCATCTGTGTAAATTAGGAGGAGAAGGTTAGACAGATCAAGTGGGAGTCTATTAATGTAGATGGAGAATAAGAGGTAGGGAAAACAGAATCTTGAGGAATGTCTTTTAGAAGTGGGTGTTGGAGGAGATGTTGAGGAAATGATTTTGCCAATGAAGGCATGGTTAGAAAGGTAGTTATGGAACCATGGATTGGAATGAGACCATTCTGAAAACATTGTCTAAGATGATGAATGATCAACATGATCATATGTTGAGCTTAAGCAAGCTAAGTGTAGATAGCTGTTATTTGGTGTTAGTATTTGGATAACTAACTGGGTAAGGAGTCTGAGTTGGGATTAGTTTGAGTAATAAAATGGATCTTTAGTTGTGATTTAAAGAGAAGGAGACTGCCTCCTCCATTTTTGGCTCCAGGTCTAGAATCTAAATAGCAGTTGTCTCCAGAGAAGATGTGATGTAAGGACAGCTTGTGACTTTTAATTCAAGACTCAGTAATAGCTAAAAAGTCTGAGCTGGTTTGTATGATTAATACATTAATGTGGTCAGTTTTATTTGTCATGTGTTTTACATTTATATGAAAAAGAAGATATTCAGATTGGCCCAGGGTTAGTTTCAATGCTTCCTCAGATGAGCAGTAAGAGTATGATTAGGAGGATCTATCTGAGTTCATCGACATTTTAAAATACCGAAAACGAAATAACCGACACCAAAACAGCGAAACTCATATAACCGACGCCAGAAGATCGACAGTTCACAAACACGACATCGCATACACCCGACACAACATACCAACAAACAAAACACATCCCCTATCCAACACTCACACACACAACACAAGCACACCAAAATCCTTACAAACAAACACTAACCCATACATACACAACTATCCACAACCCTGACCCAAACCCTTACCCTAAGGTCCGTCACTATCGCACACTCACCTAACCCGCGCCCTAACCCTAACTCACTTATCCCACCCCTACCCCTACAAAACACCAACATCGCACACTTACCTTACTCAGACACTCACCTAACCCGCCTAACCCTAACTCACTTATCCCACCCCTACCCCTACAAAACACCAACATCGCACTTACCTTACTCGCACACTCACCTAACCCGCGCCCTAACCCTAACTCACTTATCCCACCCCTACCCCTACTAAACACCAGCATCGCACACTTACCTTACTCGCACCCTATCGTCCGTCACTACCGCAGACTTACATATCCTTTCCCCATCGCAGCTTCTCAGCGCCGGTGTCTTCTTCCGTCGGTCTTCTGCCTCGTCGATCTTCTGGCGTCGGTGACGTGACTTTCGACATTCTCGTGTCGGTTAATTCGTTTTCGACATTTTAACATGTCGATGAACTCAGATAGACCCGATTAGGAATAAATTTGTTTAGATTCTTGGGAAGTTTTGCAGGGGGGGGGGGTTGGCAGGTGTGGCATTTGCAGGTAAAATGTTGCTTTTTCTAGAGGGGAAGATAGGACCTGAATGAGTAGGTGAAATCAAAGAAGGCATAAATGGAATGTTTGTACTAGAGTGAAGGGAATGATAGATAGTAAGTGTACATCATGTGTAGGCTGTTACATAAGAACATTTGAAAACTTCAGAAGTTATGTGACAAAGTTTATTTAATACGTGAGTACTGAACAAATGGCAGTAAAGTACGGTGGTAAGTAAGGTTTAGTGTTGTCATACTGAGTGGAAGGTAGTGAGGTCAGTAAATGCTGGAGGAACAAAAATGGATGCACACAACATTCAGCTCTGCTACATAAAGCAACCAGCATAACTCACAAGGCAGTTGGGCATCCAAGGCAGTAAATGAGAGGCCACATCCAATATTTTACACAGTGCAGAAGGCACCAAATGTAGATTCAAGCCAAGATGTGTGCACCAGCATATGAAAGACCCTGCTGTACTGCACACTATTAAATTATATGTACAGTATGAAGCAGTCATCTGGTCACCACTTTGGTAAAGTGGTTCACACAGCCTTGGCAAAGGCTGAACAGATCTGGAGAGTCTATGAGTGTAGTGAGAATATCCTTAGACTGTCTAGCTAGTTGTCCTACAGTAAATGAGTTCAGCTTCTATCTCCAGGAGAGCATCTGATATATGGATGAGGGAAGGACAAACTCCCAAAACCTGAGGCAATATCAAAGTTAATACTCACCATGGTAACAACAAAAGAATCCAAAGACAAACCACCACCAGCAACTGTCAGACTATTGAAGGGATCCTTCTAAGCAATATTAGTGAAGGTGTCTAGACTAGGCTAACACATTCTGACAGACCAAGAAAGCAGTAGTGGTGGCAGTTACTGAAGTGAAAGCCCAGGTGTGGAAGGAGTTCAGTGCAGAGAATAACTTTGGGATAACTTCACAGTAGTTTTGGCGATACCACAGGTGTCTCAGGAGGAGGGGGAACACTGCCTTGACTGTAGTCAGCAAACATTACTTTGTTGGGATGTGAAAGGAATTTCTGAAAATTCCTGAATCAAGTAAATACACTCTTGTGTGAGGACACAGTCCCAGAATCATGAGGTAGGATTTAATCCATTTCTCTTAATGAGGTCATCAAGGTGACTAAACAGCTCCTGTATAGTGAAGCTGTGGAAGTAAATCAAGCTAGAAATGCTAAAGCACTAAATATCATCAATGTGTCATTGTTAATACTACTTTTCAATGTTGCATGGAAGGTGAGGACATGATTTATGGAAAAATAAGCTGGCAATGGTCCACATTTTGAAAATGTGGGACAGGATGGTGTTTTCCAGTTACAGATGGAATATGTTCCTCAGCCTTATAAAGAAAGCCTACTCCAAGGTACTGGAAGGGAGACTTCATCCAACAGTCAAGCCTCTGATTCAAGAGAGGCAATCCAGAAGCTGTTCTGGCCATGGAATGTTGGACCAATTTATTCATTCTTTCACAAACATAGGAGGGCTCAATGTTGTTTGCCAGTACTGAACGAGTATGCTCTGGAGGGCCATGAAAAGTCATATGACTACATTCCACTGAATGTCTAGTAGGAGGTGACTCAACACTTCAGAGTCCTAGGGGTGATGTGGAATGCTATTCGGACCCCTTTTTACTGGGGGGACAAGAGTTGAGTCTATATTCTCAGAGTTAAGTTAAATATGTCTAAACTGAGTGTAGGACTCTACAACAGGTGTGTCTTGTCTCTCCTCCTGTTCATGATCTGTATGGGCAGAACATGATAAAACAACCAAAGTTTGGACAGCATCCAGTTTGGAGAAGTGATGGTTGCTTTGTTGTTTGCATATGATGTTAATCTCTTAACCTTAGGTGACTATGATTTTCAGCATACTCTGGAGCAGTTCATTAGTGAGTGTGAAGCAGCTTGAATGAAACTCAACACCTCCAAAGAAGAGGTCTACAGTCTCATTCAGAAAAAGAGCAAATTGTTCTCTACAGAACACAGGGATCAGCTATTTCGAGCAGAGGAATTTGGGGTATTTTCCAAAGGTTGGAGTTAGGGGGCACCAGGAGATTATCCGTGTCTTGGTGCAGTAGCAATAATACTACAGACATTGTACTGGGCTGTGTTGTGATACAAAAACTGAATCATAGGGTGATGCTCTCAGTTTCAGTAAATCGGTGTTTCTTTCTTCACTTATGATCATCTGCTTTGAATGGTAATTGAAAGGATGAGAGTATGGATGCAAGTGGTAAAAACAAGGTTAATTTGTGGGGAAGCTGGACTGACACTACATGACAGAGTGAAGAACTCGTCAATCACAGAGGATCTGAGATTACAGAAACTACTCTTTCTAGCTGAGCAGGGCCAGTTCAGATAGTTTCAGCAGATAGTGAGGATGCCCTGACTTCCCACAGCAGTTGTAACAGATACAGCACACTGCAGGTATGCCTGTGGGTGATCAGGGCATGTCAGACAAAATATGTCTCTCATATTGCCTAGAATACCTGGAGAGTCCATGAGTTGTTTGGAGGGATAGACATAACTGGTCTAATTTTCTACCACTGTGACTCTGATCGAGGCATATGGTTTAGAAAATGGATGGATGGATAGATAGATAGATAGATAGATAGATAGATAGATAGATAGATAGATAGATAGATAGATAGATAGATAGATGGATTGATGGATGCATAGATGGTTGGATAGATAAAGGAAAGGGCAGTAGAAGTATAAATACAGTACTACAAAACAGCACTACTATAAAACAAACTGCAATTATTGCTTATGTACTGAAATGGACTTTTCCAACTCAACACTAATCAGCACTATTCTTTCTGGGCTAAGAAGAAACCTGTCCCTAGTGTAGTGCTGGTCTTTCTACCAGGCCTCCCCATCCCCCTACAAGTCCTAAGCCTTTCTCCCTTCTGCACTGACACAAATAGTCATTATACTCCCTAATCCTCTTTCCTATGTGCTTGATGTTTGCACATTTAAGACTTCTAAGAGTGTTACCTTCAGGAACCCCTGCTACATCTCTGGCCATGCTTGCTGTTAACTCAGCTGTCTCATCTCACAGATCACTGATATCAATATGCACCACAACATATCTTTTTGCATCTGATGGTAGACGTGTGATATTAGTTGCAATAATATTTCCAGATGATGGTATAAAATACCCTTAGTCATGTAATATACATCACAGGGCATATTATATGCTCCTTACACAACACCTGCATACATCTGTGAGATGGATAACATTCTTTGTAATTTCTATTTTTTTTCAGCCCCCTGAGGATAACTCAGTCTTAAAATATAAAACAAATTTAAAAGAATAAAGGAAAAAAATATCATTGTGAAAATAAATCCTAATTCAGCTCCTTCAGTTGTATGTTGTTGTGTCTTTCGGCTTATCCCGGTTAGGGTAAAATCAAACATACCTCCATATCTGACAGTCTTTATTGTATCAGTACTCATAAGAGAACAGACTAGCTGTGACATTAACTTTATTTATCCATTCATTCTTCTGTTAACTGGGTGAGTGGGCTGGTCAGTGACCCTTTCCAGCAACAAATGTAGAGATTTACATAAACAGACTGCTCAAAATAAAACAGAAGCACAAATTATAAATTCACTTACAGAGAAATATTAAAAGTTATATACATACAGGAAGAACTTGGGCACTGATAGGTTGCACATAATAAAATGTGAATACAACACATTTATTTGATATCTTTATTAACAAGGTAAGGCTACGAGACACAAGTGCCCCTTTTCACGTGCCTTGTGAACAATGACTGGATAAGTGACTTCCCCAGAGTCATACAGCAGGCAAATAGAGATGCAAGAAATCAAACCCTGTATCCCCGATTATAGGAAGCAGCTCATTAAGAGTTCAGAGCTTTAATCCCCTGTGCTAATTCCAGACAAAAATGCAGGGAAGTTCTAACCATCAGTGGACAGAACGTACTAGAAGTACAATAATTTGTCAGTGCTGTTGCCAGTGACTATTACTAAGCTTTTTAGTGACCTTATCAAGGGTCTGTGAAGCAACACTTAAATTCCTCTTTTTCAAGATGTTACTTTGTTTTTTTTTCTTAAATATTTTGTCTCTATGTGTAAGATTGTTAGGAAGACTATTTCATTAAGGATTAACCAGTATAGAAAAAAGAAGATATTCACATACTTTAGAATATGGAGACAAACTGAGTTTTAGACTATTGTTGTTGTTTGTCTTTCGGCTTTTCCCAGTTAGGGGTCGCTACAGCAGAACTCCGGTCTGCTAATGATTGGCAGTTGGTTTTTATGGTGTCGAGTTGCCAGCCCGACGCCCATCCTTCAACAAAGGCACGCCCATTCAACACATGTCTTTCGAATGCCCACTCGACCGCGGGGAGGACATGCAGACTCCACGCAGAAGGCATTCCCAACCCAAGCCGAAAATCGAATGGGAGAACCTCTTGCTGTGAGGCAACAATGCTACCGCTTAGACTATTGATCACTATTAATGAGTAAGAAGTTTCTTGTGGAGTTAATATGTCAGCTAGAGGTGGACAGTTTCTATCATAGAAAAGTTTAAAAAATAGAGTATTTAACAAGTGGTTCGTCCTGAGGGCAACAGTAGCCACTGAGCTTTTTGAATTGTTATGCAACGATGTTCCTGTTGATGGCAAGAATTATAAATATGAAGATTTTGTTCCCAGTTGTTTGTGACAAGCTTGTTTTGTGAGTTAACAATGACTCTGTAAAAGTAAAGCATACTCCAGTCTGGGAAGTAAAACAGTAATGGCAATCGCCCAGCAAGCCTTTACTTTAAGAAACTTTGAAAAGATGCAGGCTGCCTTTAGTTACTAAAGTACTTTGTAGATTATGAGGCCATTGTGGTTATAAAAGAAAAGGGTGTTATCTAGTTGTGTCCCTAAGTATCTTATTTATGTTTTGTTAGCTAAATGCTTTCAAGTAGGGTCAGTAATAGTAACTTTTCTAGCGGTACTAAAAATTATAACTGATGATTTGTTTGCATTCATTGTTAGCGTGTCCTTGTACCAGTTCTAGACTGAATTAAAATTGTGTTGTAGATAGCAGAAAGAGGCTGTCTGTTTTTTACTTCTTTTATTAAGACAGTGTCATCTGCGTACAGAAAGAGGTTTAAGTTGGGTAGCTCTCTGGGTAAATTATTTATGTAGACAGAAAAGAAAAATGGTCCTAAAAGGATCCTTATGGCACTTCACTTTTGATCTTCTTGATTCTGAGTGGTAGTTGTGGTCTAACTTTGCTCATGTTTTATTGATTATAGCATTTTTTAACCATGAGGTAACTTCTACGTAAAATTAAGAGCCTTGCACCTTATGTAGTAGTAGGTTGTGGTTAATTTCAAATGCTCTTTTCAGATCTAATAATGCACTGAAAAGATTACATTTTTCCATATTGGTGTAAATTTGTGAAATCACTGAAAAGATAGCTGCTTAAATGTTGCTTTTGGGTTGGAAGCCCTGTTGCCTGTCAGTAAGGAGGATATATATAAATGTATTCTACTAAATGATTATGTAACAGATTTGATAATCTTAGCTGGTGAGTAAATATTAACAATTTTCCTGTAGTCAGAAATGGATGTGTGGGAGGGACATGCCTTCCATTTCAGGTCTTTATACAATTTGACATACTCTTCTACTTAACTGCATTTTGCTTACATACATTTAAGTTGTGACCAGGGATGGTTATGCTTTCAGAAACACCTGCAGTTTATTTAGATTCTTTATTCTTGAAAGTTTTACAGGACAATAACTATTTTCAAATGGAGGATGCACAGACCAAAGAAATGCATTTATTTGAATACCTGTTTAGGTATACCCTACGCTGTAACACAGCTAACTAAGCAAGTACCCATTTCACTTAATTGATAAGTATATCTCTCTGCTGATGCTATTGATTAATGAATTTATGACTCCAGTTTCCATTTTAATATTTTTCTGTGCTTTGCCATGTGATTACACCAAATGCTGCAGAGTGCTGTCATTGTTGCCACAGGCCCAGATCATCACTGAAAAGGTCTTTGAATCAGTTCATCTACCCAGTTAATAAACTGAAAAAACAATTAATTAATTAATTTATATACGCATGTTAAGCAAGAAAATGACCAAAGTGGAATTATATCAGTTACAAGAGGTTAATACGTAAGTTGAGGGTTTTGCAAGGAATTTGGCATGTATGTTGAGAAATTTGTGGTGAAGAAAGTGAAACAAAGTCTACAGTATAAAGGAGTTGCTGAACTGTCTTTTTGCTAATTTCTTTAAAGCAGAAAATAGGAGTACTGAAGACCTTGTGTACAGGGGTAAGGGATTTAATAATACATATTTATTAAACAAATATGAGTGGTGTGAAAAATTAGTTTTTTATGTTACTGATTAATCTGGTTAACGTAGTTGCTGAATTTGATTTAGGGAAGATGGTATTGGAGCCAAGTGATTTTTACAAGTGTCCAGAACTTCTTTGGATTATCCATTTTATATGAAGGTTTCTGCTGCACCTTTGCTATCTTAGTTTGGATTCTAGTGTCCTGTTCAAGCTGTTTTTAAACAGTGAATTTAAATTATGTTGAAAAACTTCTTTCCATACTAAGTTCCTAGCCTAAATAAGGGCTATTATGTCTGCTGAAATCCAAAGATGGGTTTGTTTTAACTTGCTTTTTTTATAGAGGAAACAACCTTGAATATTTGCAAAGATATCGCAAAATGTAGATAATGGTTATGTGTGGTCATTGCAGACATATAGAACTGACAAGCCTGTTGTCTGTAATTCATGGTTGCTCGTGATGGAACATGTAAAGATAGTCTTTGTTGCTCGCTTATTGGTCTGTAAGGACCAGTGTGAAAGAACAGGACAATGATCACGAAAGACACTGAGTAAGGATGTTATATGTTGAAGCTTGCCAGAACCATTTGTGATTAATAAACTGCTGTTCGATGAATAGATGGATAACTGCAAATTCTACACCTTCACCCCTCCCCCGTTTAGTACCCCTGTCCTTCGTGGATAGGAGAAAAGTAAATGCCCCAACAAATCCTTGTTCAGCCCATTTGTGGGTTATTCATATGAAAAATATAAGGACTAAAATCTACCATGGGAATATAAGTCTAGGCTTCTTAATATACTCATAGATCAATTGATTACTATATAAATCATATCTAAAATATAAATAAATTCTAAAAAAAAGAGAAGGTCTTATTAGACATTTTTTTTGTTCCCTGCTTGACCATTTTTGATTTTCCTCAATAATGCATGTAGAAAAGTCAGTAGGCTAAAACCCCACTGTACCTCTAAGCAACAGAGTCCAAACTGAATATCTATCTACTGATGGGATTTTGGAACCTAGGATATCAACCAGATAGTACAATATTTCTAAGCATGTTATAATTATAAAACATAGATTTCTACAATGTTTCTGTCTCAGAATGTGCATCTTCTTCTTCATCATCTTTTTTTAAATAGTGGTGAATTACTCTTACCCTTTAATACTTGTTGTCAATCATATTAGGAACAATCCTCAGATCTTATCCAACTGGCTTTTTTCTTCCTATGTGATCACTGACAAAAATTAACCTTTATTAATTAAGGTGTTTAAACTTAACCATTTGACAAACATTGCAAATAATAATTACATTTAATGGTATAACCAGAGTGAAAAATCACAATTTAGACTGGAACTAGCTAAAACTAAACAGATGCCTAAGATAATATACTCCTTGGACAGATTAAGATATACTACCAGAAAAAAAAATAGAATTTAAGGGCATCTAAAACGAGGTCTCAGTCTTGAAAATCTGAATCAGAAAGGTAATTGCATAGGAAATGTTCTAGGCTGGGGAAAAATGACAACTTAAGTTCTCAAGCTGATTTGTGGGAATGACCAGAAGCCCCCACTGAGTTAATTAACAAGGAAATAGACAGGATCTATTGTACATAGACTGGACACAGATCATGAATGACACAACAGGGTAAAACTGAAATTTTAAAAGTTGATCTCATTCTAGAAGATAACCAATGCAGATCCTACAGTAAAGGTAACATTTGACTAGTGTGAGGGTCAATAGTTGATACACTGGTTGCAGAATTCTGTGCCACTGACATTGAGTGTGATCAGTACTAATAAGCCAAAGGTAAAGCACCTTGAAGTAGTTTGCATAAGAATAAGCCACTGCTTGAATCACTGCAGCATGATCTGAGGGATGTGATCAAGAGGTTTATCCTGGGAATATTCTTCATGCAACAATAAGGTATATAGATGAGATCAAGAGCTTTATCCTGGGAATATTCATCATGCAATAATAAGGTCTGTGACACCCCCCTGCACTGGCCCAGTAATCAAGGAGCCTCAATCCTCACTACTGGAAACAGTGAGGGATGTCCATAATGGGAGGATGACAAGTACACACACAGTAAAATGCAATTTCCTTAAAAGCACACAGAAATCACAATCAGTCTGGGTATGGTTTCTCCTTCTTTCTCCAGATCCCCAATAACACTCCCCATTGGCACAGCTATAGGGTTAAGATCTCAGCAGAGGGGTCAATATAAGATATCCAGCACCCTGTGTGTCCAACCAGTGCTTCATGCCCCTGGCCGAGTAGCTGACATACACATACTTTGAGATTTGATTTATATACAAACACACAGACACTCCTGAGGAAGGCTGGCACAGGTTAACTAGCTATGATCCCTTCTGCCCAGACTGTAAAGTAGTTATCACTGCCACAAACCCCTTATCATATACTTATCAGTTACTATAAGGCCCTTCCGAAGGGTGTCCAATCCTACTGTGTAATGTTACTATTATCCAAATGGTAGTTGTGACCAAGACTTGCAAGCTATTTAGGAGTGCCCTGTACAGCATCACCAAATACATATGCAAGTACTCTATGAGCTTAAATATGTCTCGCAAATATCACCCACAAATACAGGTTTAAATATATTTAATAATAAATAATAAAAGAACAAGACAATTCTCAGAAAGCAAACACAGTTACTTCAGAGTTCAGAATCATAGGAAATATTTTAAAACAACATTGCAGGACAGTCTCAAATAAATTCAGAAAACATCTAAACTAATCTTTACTATATTCCTATCTATGTCTAAAAGAAATTACTGTACCCTAGCTACCCTAGCCACCAGCCCCTCCTGGAAAACATCTGTGTCAGTGCAGGATTCAATGACAACTCCTAATTTGCAATCATTTGGAAATGTAGACAGCCAAAGACCATTGACATTGGCCTTGACTTCTGAGAAGTAAATGCCAAAAAGGAGTGGTCCAAGGACTGATCCTTGAGGGACTCTATTTGTGACTGCCTCTTTGTAGAGGTGGACTCCCCAGCTCTAACTTCCTGGGTCCTATCTGTGAGCCAGTTGGCTATATACCGGGTGACATACGAGTTTGTACCTAACCTCCTGAGTTTATCAACAATGCCTCAGTGGAGTATTGTGTCAAATGCCTTTGCCAAGTCAAGGTAGTCAGTGTGAAAGATTTTGCCCTCATCCATTGCTTTGGTGACTTTCTCAAAGCAGTCCACCAGGCTGAGTAGGCATGATCTTCCCTTTGACAAAACCAAACTGGGTTGGGTCCATTGTCTAGAGGTTTACTACATCACTATTGATCATCTCCATGATAATGCTTTCCTTCAATTTACCTATAAGACTAGTGAGACTTATGGGTCTGTAGTTTCCAGGGTCTGTAGATGACCCACCTTTGTACAGAGGGATGACTGTTGCCATTCTCCATTCATGAGGCGCAAAGTCTGTTTGGAGGCTATAGTTAAATAGCAATTCCATAGTTATGACAGTTGGGTAAAATATCTGGCTGCAGTTGTCTGCCCTTGTAAAATGTGATCAGCTGAGTGATGAGAATTGTGCCATTATTGGTGTGAAAGATACATGTTACCAATATGGCTTCTTTCTGAGTGTTCTTCTTTTACAGTGTGGTATATACTGTCTCACTACTGTGGTCATCCACACATGATACTGACTAATTGTAGTTGAACTTCTCATTGCACATCCAGGCCCATATACTTCTGTTGTGGTGTAAAATATTATTTGCTACAGAAGCCTGCACCAAAAATAAACATTTTATCTGTGATCAAAGTAATATTTTATAAAGGATCTTGTTAATCTTTTACATTTTACTGATTATATTGTTCAAGAAATATTTTAGAATAACTCTCAATCCACTAACTGCATTGCCAGATATCAACCTCCCAGTATACAAACACAAACAGTGAAAAGAGTTTTGCAGATTATTAGGACCTAAGTGTGTAGATATGAAATTATAGGTGTCAGAAGGAGGTGGAAGTCAGATAAGTGATATTCTTATACTCTGTGGAGGACTAAGTACAGGCTACTCATAACAGTCCATCACATGATTACAAGCAAACACTTACTATTCTTTTGCTATAACAAGCCTCTCCATCCAGTTATTTAAGTAAATATAGACATTTATCTAATTATTTATTCATTCATTCACAAGCATATCCTTCGAAATGTGGATAGGTACAATATGACATACACACACACACACACACACACACGCACACACACACACACACACATATATATATATATATATATATATATATATATATATATATATATATATATATATAAGACTGCGGTGGTAGTGCTGCGGTAGCGTTGTCGCCTAACAGTTAGACGTTGCCCGTTCAATTCTCGGTCAGAGCGTCTTCTGTGTGGTGACATGCATAAATGGGCGTTCCTTCGTTGAAGGTTGTGCGTTAGGCCCAGCAAGCCAGCACGTAAAAATCTACTGCCAATAATTAGCGGACCGGAGTTCTGCTGTGGCGACCCCTAACCGGGAAAAGCTGAAAGACACAACAACAACCACAACATATATATATATATATACATATATATATATATATATATATATATATATATATATATATATAACATTTATAAATGCTGCAATTCATAATATCAAAAATTTGAAAGTGCTAACATTCTTTTTTCCTTGCTTCATCGGCTTAACAGACTGAAGTCAGTTAATGCCAGCTACTGTGTGTCTGTCATCGTAAACAAGTAGGGACAAGGAGTTTGCCCTTTTCCTGCTCTTGTGTGATGTCGGCGTTGGTATATATAATTAGCAGAAGGTGTGGAGGTGCAGGGCAAGCCTCCCTGCATAAAACTTTGTTTCAAAGATATGCATCTGGAGCATTTCTCCACGGGCCTCCTCTGAAAATTGGCTTTGTTGCAAGTTGGACTTTCCCAGCAAACAAATGTTAAGTAAATAAAATAAATAAATAAATAACATTTTCTGTGTACCTCAATATTTATAGATCAATGTTTTTTGTTCGTTTATGTGAGTATTCATGTTTTCATTATGCAGTCATATTAAATATATATGTGTGTGTGTGTGTGTGTGTGTATATATATATATATATATATATATATATGTGTGTGTATATATAGCTAAATATATATAGATAAATATACACATACACACACCCATGCATACATATAGTGTAGCATTTTGTTTATGAAAATGGAGGTATGTGCCTTATAATGTCTATCAGAGTAACTTCTTGTACATGAAATTTCCATAGCAGTTTAACCAGGAAAGCGAACATATCAGGCACTAATTCCCAGCTAATGCTACATAAAAGAATGTAGCCTGAAAGCAACAAACCAAGAAGGGAGTTCATTTGCTTTAGATTCACTAAGAAGTAAACAGGGTCTTGCTCAAACATCCAGTATTCGTGGAACTGCCAGCCCAACTAAAGATTTTTTTTTTTGGATGTGTATTTATTTTATTGTTGCCAACGCTGGGGAGAAAGCCTGTCAGGGCCTTCAGCAATGACTTTTTAGGCAGTCTGTTTGCTGGAAGTGATGTAATGAACTGAACTTATTTGTTTGGAGATAAACTAAAGCACTTTTTTATTTTTATGACAAAAGCCAGGAGACCTGTACATTTTTTGCCTTTCTCTTTATCCAGATCTGCAAAGTAAAGTGGTGTTTTTTAAGACTACCATAATATATATAAATAAAACATACACTCATAATATATATATATATATATATATATATATATATATATATATATATAAATATATATATATATATATATATATATATAAACACACACACACACACACATATATATTTATATATAAATGTGTGTGTGTGTGTGTGTGTGTGTGTGTGTGTGTGTGTGTGTGTGTGTGTGTGTGTGTATACAGAGAGAGAGAGAGAGAGAAATTATAGACTTCTCCGGTATGAACTGTACTAGATGAATATGTTTTCCTATAGTCAAAGTATATACTTATCTTGTTAATAAATTCCTGCGTGTCAAAGGACCATGAAAACAGTCAGGGGAAGCATTTTAAGAAAGGCAACAAAACAGAAATTAAGCATGAGTGGTATAGTACATAACAATAGTATTATCATAGTTACTTTGTCCAGTACAAACTATCTTCCCAAGTTAATACCATGAAATAGATAAACTCAAAACCGGTATACTTTATTGAGGTGCATAAAGCAAGGGTGGCTATTTGTAAATTAGCTAACATTAAAAAATAGAAGGTTTGGCTATTCACCATTCATATCCCTGCTTCTTGGCTATCTAATTATGGATCTTACCACTGCAGAAATCCAATACACTTCACTCTTTGGAAACAGACAGATGTTGACGTGGACATCAAATTATTTTGATATGCACTTGTATGACTCCTACCTAAGTTAACTCAGCTTCTGTTATAGAATGATGAGGTCTTGCAAACAAATAATGCTAATTTATTTTTCTTAATATTTCTTTAGAGCACTGGAAGAATCTTTTAAATATCCATATATGACAACTCTCCCACCTTGGACAAGTACCATAGGGAAAAAGAAACCAGTGAGATAAAATACAGAGAGCTCCATTGCACAGTAGTAATTTCAATTTTATTAAATGATAATTGGAGCATTCCATTTTTTTTATTATCAGTGGAAAAAGTGAATAAACAATACCTACAATAAACTACCAGGCTTCTCAAGTGATTTAATTTTTGGTAAGTATGCAGTAGTTGCAGAGAAGATACTCTTGCATTTCTTTATTGTACCATTCTCAAAACCCCTAATACTGCCCTCCTATAACCCCTTAGCTAGTGTATCTATCTGTCTGTCTTCTCTGAAATCGTTTTGATAAAGCACTCTCATAGCCCTGGCAACAGAAACAGTCAAAGATCAAGTGCAAAGTTTTTTTTTTTGATTTTTTTTTTGTTTTTTACTGTTTCTTTTTGTTAAAATTATACCTTTATCTTGTTAATTGGGCTTTCTTATTCTAAAATGTGTAGTTTTTGCTTTAGTTATTTTTGGCCTATATTTATTAAGTTTAATAAACTGGCATTTCTGTTTACTGTATGCTGAGCGGCTGTCCAATTACTTCCTGATTCCATGTCATCCAGCCCCGCCTTCTGGTGATGTATTAGAGGGGAGGAACAGTTTGTAGTGAGTTGTCATATGTTCTGCAATGTGGTATGGTTTGATCTGTTATTATGTGTAATAGTATTTCCGTTATTAAGTATACTGTTATTATTATTATTATTATTATTATTATTATTATTATTACTTCCTGTATGCACATCTGCCTTTGGCCCATGTTTATAGCTAGGTACCCAGGCCACTTGTTCAGTTAAGAAATGAATACATGAAATAAAAACACTTGCTTCAACTTCAGCAAAATTATACACCAGTTTACAGTGATGGGATATACTGTCAACATGAATTACAGTTTACAAAATGACTATTACACATTACAGAAATCATAACTGCTGCCCTTTTGTCAAGGTCTACATTATTCGTGTGCTTGAGAAGAATTTACAGCTGCTGAAGAAATCATTTACAGCCAATTCAAGAGTAATCTAAATTGTTAAGAAGTATGACTGTACAGTGGATGGCTTATGTTTTTTCTCATGTAAAAATCATCTCAGGTGTCACTACAAACATTCAAGATGCTTTGAAGAGAAAATAAACTCTAAATATCAAAAGTACAGATTTTTAATATTTTTGATACTGTTCATTTTTTTAGTATTATCTTGAAAATACAGTTCTGACTGCAGTTTATTTCATGACAAAGTAGAAGAATTATCTTGCTTAATAGCGCTGATAAGTATATACTATAGCACTGATAAGTATATAATATAGCGCTGATACGTATATATTTTGGCACTTTAATTTTTCAGAGTTCTGCACTGTCTTAATTTTTGCTTGACTGAAATATTTATATATTTGGTGGCATTATTTTCTGATCTGTTTTGAAACTGCCCCCCCCCCCCATTCCTGTGGTGTTCTTAAAGTTGGTAAAACTGGTCTAACATGACTGTCTTAATTTTTGCTTGACTGAAATATTTATATATTTGCTGGTATTGTTTTCTGTTTTCTGATCTGTTCTGAAACTGCCCCCCCCCCATTCCTGTGGTGTTCTTAAAGTTGGTGAAACTGGTCTAACAGCTTTTGTGTTGTCTGATTGTTTAAAGGCTTGCTGATTTAAAAATAGTCCCTGTTTGTAAATTCCTGCATATCACTGTTAGAATTTCCTTGTGTTCTGACTGAAGAGTGCTTCTCAAACAATCTGGAGATATAGCTCTGATAAGCATATTTTTTGGCACTTTAATTTTTCATAGTTCTGCACTGTCTTAATTTTTGCCTGACTGAAATATTTATATATTTGCTGGCATTGTTCTCTGTTTTCTGATCTGTTCTGAAAGTGGTTTTCTTCCTCCCGCCTACCCTATTCCTGTGGTGTTGTTATAGTTGGTGGCTTTGCAGTTGCCTGCCCCTACTGTAAATTTGATCTGGTTCACTTCTCCCAGTCTAGTGTTCATTCTACCTAATACAGAGAGAACATTTGAGAAGGCCAACCCTCTTAGGTTCTTAACCTTGAATTATCTTCTGCTCCTCCTTTCTCCCTTCGCACTTTACTTAAAAAAATCTCATTGTGTTCTGACTGAGTGCACTTCTCAGTGAATAAGTATATTTTTTGGCTCATTTTCACTGTTCAGAGTTGAATAAATCAACAACTGAATTCAGTTCAGAATACATTTTAAATAAATTGCATTTATTTAAACTGTATTTGCTTTACTACTGCTACACACTCAAGTGTGATATATTGCATTGTAGTGCTGTTTTAGCTGCTTTCTAAAAAAAAAATCTAAGCTTGTTTTCAACCCTTCCTGTAACTAGTCTAGTCCAGATACAGATTTGCTGTATCCAGGACTGTTGGTAACCTTCTGAACCCCCAAGCCTTTCTGTGTTGGAGAGTAACCTTCTAGCTTATCAGTGGGCATGGTAAGCACTAGGTAGCCTGTCTACCACAAGAGAAGTGTTTTTGGCCCAGAAATTGTAGTTTATTGACCATTCAGGCAGTTTTCCCATCTCTTTCAACTTTCTGGTTTAAAAGCCCACATTTGCGTTTGTTTCCCACCTTTCCTGTAACTAGACTAGTCCAGATACAGATTTGCTGTATCCAGGATTGTTTGTAAGCTTCTGAGCCCTCCAAGCCTTTCTGTGCTGGAGGGAAGCCTTTTAGCTTATCAGTGGGAGTGGTAAACACTAGGTAGCCTATCTAACACAAGAAGAGTGGTTTCTCGCCCAGAAATTGTAGCTTATTGGCCATTTTGGCAGTTTTTTTTCCATCTCCTTCAACTTTCTGGTTTAAAAGCCCACATCTGCACTTGTTTCCCACCTTTCCTGTAACTAGTCTAGTCCAGTACAGATTTGCTGTATGCAGGACTGTTTGTAAGATTCTGAGGCTGAGGGCCCCAAGCTTTTCTGTGTTGGAGGGAAACCTTCTAGCTTATCAGTGGGAGTGTTAAGCACTAGGTAGCCTGTCTACCACAAGAGGAGTGGTTTCTGGCCCAGAAATTGTAGCTTATTGGCTCTTTGGGCAGTTTTTCCATCTCTTTCAACTTTCTGGTTTAAAAGCCCACATTTGCACTTGTTTCCTGTCTTTCCTGTAACTAGCTTGGTCCAGGTACAGATTTGCTGTATCCAGTACTGTTTGTAAACTTCTGAATGGTGCCAAAGTCTGCTCTTCAATTTTTCCCTTAGATCTGCTAGTTCTCTCCTCTCCTGCACTTTTACTAGCTTATTAGTTTAGCACTTTACCAGACTTCTTGTAGCAATTATTGTAGCACACAAAAGTGTTACCAGCATTAAACATTCTACAAGGAAACAGCTCCAGTACTTATTATTAATACCCACCCCTCCAGGCATGTCTAAAGGTTAGTTCCCTGTGCTTTCTCCTATTAACCTGGAGAAGTTAGGCATCCTGAGGCAATGTAGCAACTGCCTCATGTACACTGACAACATTCTCCTCTTACCTCCCAACACTCAGACTTGCAAGAGATGCACTTATATATCCAAATTGGAAGCCATGCACTCTCCAGCCAAGACCAGAATAGCTGGTCAAGAGGAGAAGGTCAACACTTGCACCACACCACATGGAATACATAGCCCTCCAAAACACACACCAGCAATGCTTTCACATAAAAACACAAACCACACACCCACCTTCACAGAGGCTCTCAATAAAAATCTACCCAAACAACAGAGACCTCCAAGGCAGAAACACACTCAACCACAACATAACACTAATTACAAGACACATAACTCTCCTAAACAGTATGCCACTCAACCAAAGCGCTTAAGGCAAAACAGCCTGCCCAACACACTAGTCATAGGTGATGCAATAGTGAGCACACTGAAGTCCCACTCACTAGGTTGAATAAGGAGATAGTAACAGTCAGCAGCCTGTCAGGTGCCAGGATCTGCCACATAATGCATGCACTCAGGTCTCTCAACAACAGGTAGAAATATGACTCTGTCATTGTACTTGTGGGTTTGAATGACCTGAGATGTACCTCCCTGGACTACATGAAAAGAGACATGGAGGTGCTCTTGAATTATGCAGCCCAGGTGGGTATGACCCTAATTCTGAGCAGCATCCTGCCATCACCCGGAATTATACCACAGTACAAGCAGAAAATTATTGATTTCAACAATTGGCTAAGTTTCTGGTGTCATTCTAAGGGGATCCAGTATCTGTCTGCCTGGGATGATATGATTGACAGACCTTGATTCTTTGCCAGAGATGGCCTGCATCTGTCACCTCTGGGCTTCTGGATACTGGCAAAGGCTCTTGCCACCCCTATAGGGCCTTTTTTTAGGTGGTGTTCCAAAGACCAAATTACCACCATAATAGCTACAAACAAATGCAATCTGAGGGTCATGCTGCTCAATGCTAGAAGTCTAAATCTCAAAATGCACTCACTCAAAGTACTACTTAAAATGGAGAACAATGACATTTGTGCTGCAACAGAGACCTGGTTCAAGGCAGCACAAAGCTCCCCTGCACTACCAGGCTATAACTCATTCCACACCTTTCATCCCCAGAACTTGGATTAAAGCTCCAAAAGTGATGGTGTTTCCATATTCATAAAGGATGCACACACCTCCAGACTGGTAGCCCAACATAACACATCTGAGATACTTCAGGTGCAGCTAACATTGAGTAAGACAGCGATTCAGGTCATAGCCTGCTATGGTCCCCAACCATGTCCCAAGACTCACACTCCAAGTTCCTAAACACCTTGGAGAATATTAGGGTCCAACCTAACACTCTCATACTGGGTGACTTCAACTACCCCTCCATTAACTTGGAAAAATACTCATGTACCAATACAATTGCCCAACGTTTCCTGGAATTCATTAATTCCAGTGCCCTGGACCAGGTCGCCCTTACCCCGATTAGAGGTAGCAACATCCTTGACCTGGTCATAACTAACGTGGGCAACCATTGCTCTACACCAGTAGTCAACTCCTCCATGGTTAGATCTGACCACAAACTAATCACCCACATCCCTCCCACCCCACCCCCACAAAGGTATCCACTATAAAAAACTTCTCCAAAGCTAACTTTGGGCTCCTAAAAACAGAGGTGGCTAACTTCACGGCACCCATATAAATGGAGAATAGTTGCATGACCGCCGAATCATACACCAATGCACTGTATGAAAACACACACAAATGTATGGATCTCGCCATACCCAATAGAACCAAGATGCTCTCCTCCAAAAAAAGGAAGCCACTCTGGTGGTCCCCTGCCATAAACAAACTCTATAACAGAAGGAGGAAACTGATGCAGAATAAGATGAAGTACCAAGACTGGAAAAACTCCCTTATAAGCCTCAACAAAAAGTTGAGATCTCTCATCAACTCCTCTAAAGTTAGCTATGAAAACAGAATTGCAGCAGATAGTAAAGACAATCACAAGGCCTTCTATAGTTATGTAAAGTATCTCCACGGCAATACCCAGATTTGCTCTGAGTTACTGCACAATGGTACTTCCTATACTGAGCCAACAGATATTGCCATTATACTGGACAACAGATTCAGTGCCAACTTTACCCCTCCCCCCTAAAGGACCAATCAGAATACCAGTAGATTGCCAGGCACCCAGTATTACTGCTGCACAGGTTAAAACAGCACTGTCCAAGGCCAAGAATACAGCTTCTATGGGACCTGACAACATCCCTGGCTGTGTTTTACATGAACTACAGAGTGAACTGGCACCTCACCTGTGTGCCCTATTCAATCACAGCCTCACCACAGGCGTTGTCCCTACCAAATGGCACACTGCTACAGTCATCCCTCTCCCCAAAGGAGGAGCAACTACAGACCCTAGAATGATCGCCCCATGAGCCTGACAAATCTATGGAACGCATTATCATGGACCTAATAAACAAGGATATAGGGAATCCCCAAATTCTGTATCCTACATAGTTTTGTTTTGTGAAGGGTAGCTCATGCCTGCTCAACTTGGTTGACTTCCTTGAGTCAGTCACCAGAGCTGTGGATGAAGGCAAGGTAGTTCATACAGCCTACCTTGATCTACCCAAGGCCTTTGATACCATTCTCCACTCAGAAATCATAGAAAAACTCACTAAGCTAGGAATCAACCTGTATATCACTAGGTGGGTTTCAAACTGGCTCACAGATAGAACCCACAGTGTGAAAGTAGCTGACTCCAAGTCAGACTGCTGATCAGTCATGAGTGGAGTCCCACAGGGTTCGGTCCTGGGTCCTCTCCTGTTTGGTATATACTTCTATGAAGTCCATGCCAACACAAAGAGACTCTGGCTGACAAATTTTGCAGACTATTGCAAGTTGGGAGCTATTATTAACTCCCTAAGTGATGTTGACATCCTACAGAATGGCCTCACTGAGACCAATGACTAGTGTCAGAACCATGGCCTTAAGCTCAATGCCAAAAATGTGTCATCATCCCCCTTGGGAAAAAAACGGTTCCCTTGAATTACCACATCGATGGTAGTCCACTGAACACAGAAGGTGTTATAAGACACAAGTTGACAGCAACCTCTCTTTTGACCACCACATTGCCACTCTTGCCAGAAAGTCCTTCTATGTGGCACATCTCATTACTAAGGGTTTTGCATCCAGGAAGAAAGAGGTCATTATCTCCCTCTACTCTTCCTATATTAGGCCAGTCATAGAGTACAATGCCACATTTGGCATGTACCTCATTAGACATCTGCAACAATGGGAGAGGCCGCAAAAATACCTCACAAAGAGGATCCTAGGCCTTAAACACTTGTCCTATATGGACAGACTCAAAAAACGTCAACTATTCTCTGTCTCATATCGCCTACTTAGTGGTGATCTCTGCTTGACTTACAAAGCCATGTCTGACCCAGCTCTGTTAGAAATGCTACATCTAAAGAAATCTCAATCCCTCCACACCACACTTTCCAGAGACCTCAACCTCATTACCACAATCAACAGAACATGCTGGAGGGACAGGTTCATAACCCAGAGACTGCCTCTGCTATGGAATAGACTTGCGATACATGTCAAGCAGAGCACCTCACTGGCCCTCTTCAAGAAAAATCTTGATGAGTGGATGGGAAATAGAAAATTCACCCCAGTGATCACTCCAATGGCTCTGCTTCACAGAGGCACTGGGAACTAAGGTCAGGTGGCACGATGCCAGGGTAATCCGAAGGGCTAGGCTTGTAAAGGCTCCAGGGCCATTAGCCTAGTACACACCTATGAACCTATGAACATGAATTATTTTTATACCGTAAAACATTGCTGATTTATGTTAGAAAATATTTTTAATCTCACCATTTACAGCCAATTTAGCACTAGTCCTCATGCACAGGCCTTACAATTACCCACCACTGGGTAGCTGGATATGTAATAGACTGGGGTACAGAACTTGGGTTCACTGAAAAGTTTGCAAATGGGTCTGAAGGGTATCACAGAAGTATTGTCTCTGAAGTCTCGCCACTGGCATCCAACAGGTTAGAGTAGAAAAGATGAACACACATCTGGCTGACTAATTCACCAAAGGCAAACAGGCCTCAAGAGTGTATAGGAAATATTCATTGTCGTCCTATGGGCTTCCAACATCCACATCCAGAGTAGGACTATATGCTGACCACTTACTGAGCGAAGTGTCTGAGCTAGCACTCCTCTCTCTCTGAACTTCACTGTCTTCTTGTAGACCCTATTCACAGTAACCGCTTTTTAATCATATTTCACACTCACACAAATGTACACACGCTGCACACACACACACACACACACACACACACACACACAACATTCCAGAGAATGCTAGAAGAATTTTTTTCAATTTCCCACACAATTTTCATAATAAGAGAGATCTGCCACTACCCTGGATTGCACTGCCATTCTTGATTAACAGACAATACCCAGTTAAAATTATAAAACCACAACACTGGTACTGTGCAAACCAGTTTAATTTGGAGGTAGATGCCACAGCTTGACAACCTATACTGCTAAATCATACATAAATGAAGGTTTGTGAATAAATAAATTAAAAAACTTGGAAAATAAAGAAATTAGCCTGAGTACAGGTTAAATATGCACAGGTTAATAAATTTGTGCAAAAGAACATAAAATTAGTTGCACAAATAGAATGCTTAAAAGGAAAACTATGACTTATACTAGCTAAATAATTTGACAGAATCTAACTCAAAGAATAGAGAAGCCTTGGAATTAATTGTCCAGAAGACTGAACAGGCAGAATGCAGAACACTTGTTTCAGCTAAAAATATTTAACTTATCCTTATTTTGTAGAGGATCCAGAGGTAATTAACTAATTTTCTCGTACATAGAAAACCTACACAAAGGGCTGCTGAAAGTAAACACAGTACTTCACATCTTGCTGGTACTGCTTGCATCTTGCTCTTAGCTCAGAATTTCCTGACTGACTCTTTTTCACAGCATCATCTCCAGTTACCTGCAAACAAATCTTTCCTGAGTCACTTTACACTTCATAGGATCATAGGATCATAATATCATAGGAGGTTACTAGGCTATTGGCCCTAAGGCCTCTACAAGCCTAGCCATGTTATACCTTTGATCACTTATGTACCAAGATACATAGTCTATGTTTGCACATGAATCTTAGATCGGCACTGACTGCCCCTGTCTAAGAGGGACATAGGTGAAACTCCCAGTGTAAATTTATGTTTTTCCATCCAGTTATCCAGGTTACGCTTAAATAGGGTCATTGAGGAGCTCTGTTTTACATGAACTGGGAGTTCATTCCAGAGGAGTGGCAACCTCTGGGAGACATATCTGTCTCTCCAGCATATCCTGTTAATATTACAGGCTAGGTTAAGATTCCTAGAGTGAGGGAAGCTTGTCCCATTGGATCTGCAGATGTACAGCAGCTTCATCAAGGCAAGGTCTGAGACTGCTGTGTAGACCAGGTACAAGTCACCTCTAAGCAGTCTATACAATACTGAGTAAAGTGATAGGGACTTCAGTCTGTCTGTGTAGGTCATGTGTTGTAAACCCTGAATTTTCTTGATGAGAAACCTCTGAGGTCTCTCCAGCTGCTGCAGATGTCTGGTGAAGTACATAAAGAAGGGAGTATTGTACTCTCTTATTGGTCTGATGAGAGCCGAGCACAGGGGAGTTATAACCTCCTTATCTTTGGATGCTATACCCTTGCTTATGAGGTGTACAATGCAGAAGGCCTTCCTTACTACTGTGGATACCTGATGCTCAAAAATTAAGGCTGTTATCAACTTTCACTCCTAAATTTCAATTTCCGTCTGGCCTCCCCACCTTATTAATGTCTGTTAAATACTTTCCACCACTCCCTTATAGCCAGGTTTTATGTCAGTATGCTGTCTAGTGTTCTTACCTACACTAGACTCATCAACTACAGTATATAATGCCTGTCTCTTTCTTCTAGCTTTAACTATTATATACCTTCAAACTAATGTTTCATATCCTTACCTCAGTTGCATTTATTCCTAACAGCTATACTGTAACTCACCTTATCCATGTTTTATAAGTCATATCTAATATCTGTTTGTAACGTGTTGTACCTGAACTGTTTGCATACAAAGTGTTTTATACTTGGAATTTAACATCATGTATAATGTCACCACAAAAGAAATACATGTTTTATCTTTATATAGTGTCACTATAGAACAATTACCTATTTGTATTTCAAGAACTATCTGTGTGACATATCTTTGTGAAAAGAAATTGTTTGGTCATTAATATCATAAATGTATCTGTTGGAGCTTTTCACCCTAGGCCTCTGCTGAAACTGACTTGTGCAGTTGGGCTTTACTGGTCAACAAAGACAAATAAATAAATAAATATAAAATCAAATTGTAAGAAACTGTCAAATCTGTGACCTGTACAAGAAAAGCAACTCCAAAGATTTTATGATACCTCTCAAAATACAAGGCCAACCATAGAGTAATGCTGTCCTGTTTCAGATAAAGGGTAGTCAGCAGAAGCATAGCTAGTTCGACTACGCCATGTGCTACTTCAATTATGTTGTTAAGTTCAGGAGCCTGAAGGAAGCACTATGTGTAAGCTATATTTTTATAATAAACATTTACAAATTCCTGCCTCTTCTGTATATTAATTTAATATTTTACAGCTGCTATGTTACATATTCTAGATTGTGTAGACATTGACAGTTAGTAATGCACTTTTTTATTCCCTTACAGTGATGTTAGTAGTATTTTTAGGTAAGCAGGTGGAATTTATGCCTTCATTAGCTATATTTCATTATTCAAATTATACAAATAAGGTTTTTATACGTTTTTGTTTCTTCTGTATATTGATTTAATATTTAAAGTCTGTAAATTTCACATTTGTAGACACTAACAGTCTGTCCCTCATTGCTGCCCCTCCCATATAATCTGTCAATCATACAGGGAGCACCCAAATCTGTGCAAACTTCATTTGTGGTTACTTCACTACAACAGAACCATAAAATGCATCACAAAATACCTGGACCTTAAAACATCTGGGGGCTTGGTGGCCCACTCACCTATAGCTGTATAAGTGGATTTTTCCACAGGCTTAGTAATGGCAAGTGTCCTCACCTAATGCAGCCTGTCTAGAGAGCATGGTGTTGTTATTATTGCTTTAATTTTCTATACATTCACACCTCAGGGGACTAAACAAAAGGTCACTAGAACTTGAGGGTACTGGTGATGGTGTGGTCATTATTTCTCTAACTTTCTTCCCACTCAAATCTCAGAAGTAGAAACAGAAGAGTGCTATGGCTTGTGTTGTGGTTGGGACCAATGTGATCATTATGTCTTTTAATTTTCTTCGTAATTAAATCTCAGTGGTGTACATTAAAGGTTGTGTCAGAGCTGGAAAAAGGCTGGTCATTATTCAACTTTCCTTCCAGCCAAATGTCGGAGGTATGCACAGAAGGTTCCTATTACATGTCTAAAGACAGTGTATTGTCAAAGAACTTTAAGTCAGACTACAGTACTGTTATTGTCATTTTTTTTGCTTTCCTCACGGTAAAATATCAGACATGTATACACGTGGCTGTCTTTTGGGGGTAGGGGTAAGGAGTCATGCTGTTTATGTATGTTTGGCAGCAGCAGGTTAAAATGTCACTGTATTCTATTTGCCTTTTTTTTGCAATAGTCTGACATCACAGGGGTACTTGGAAGGTAAATGGAAAATACATACTATCAGAGGGGTACATGCACGTCTTTTGTGGGTAGGACTGAGGAGGCATCCTGTATGTATGTATGAATGACACCAGCTACTTGAAATATATCATTATGGTCACTGGTGCTTTCACTTTCGTCCCAATGTTACACCAGGGCGATATATAGAAAGGGACTATCTTTTTCCCAGAGGCAGGCATTATTACCATACATGATTTATGTTTATGTATCCTCACAAGTATTTGTCTCACCAGTATTTTGTTAACTATTGTTTTGTCAGCACTGAACATTAAGGCCTGGACATAACTTACTTCTTTCTTGAAAGAAAAAGAAAAAAAAACTGAATTCTTGCCTTGCTTGTGATTTTTATTCAGACTATGACTGAATCATAATGTTGGCAAAAAGCTCTGAAATACACCACAGAGCATTTATAATGCTGTAGGTTCTGGTGGCTTAGTGACGCCAGGCCCTTGTCTTAATTTTATTATTCCCTCCGTAGTTATTATAGTGCAGTCTTAGTCAGTTTGGATGTGCTGAAAGGACGCAGGAAAAAAATTTAAAGATTAATACTAAATCTTGATCAACAAGGAAATTTTTGTTCATGCAATCATTGGACAAAGAGCTGCTGATAAAAACTAAAAATGTATCTGAGAGCTTATAGAAACCTCATGTCTTCTGGGCATCCCCCTGACTTAATATAGTTATTTCCACTGCAATTATTACAGTATAGTCTTGGTCAGTTGGGATATGCTGAAGGGATGCAGGCAAAAACAAAGTTGAAGATTAATACTACATTTCTTTCTTTAATCCTGGATTTTGTTCAGGCAAATCATTGAACAAAAATTTTGTTTAAAAAACTCTAAAATGTATCTTAAGAGTGTATAGAAACCTCATGGTTCCTGGGGGACCCCAGCTTAATACACTTATTTCCACTGCAGTTATTAGTGGAGTCTTGGTCAGTTAAGATGTGTTGAAAGGATGCAGGAAAAAAGCAAAAGAGTAAGATTAAATTTCATGCTTTGATCATGTTTTTTGTTCTGGCAATCAACAAATGAAAAGTTTGTTAAAAAAACTCTAAAATACACCTCAGTGCATCCAGAACTCCCATAGCTTAATGCAGATATTTCTTCCATGGTTATCAGAGTGCAGTCTGGGGAAAAAATGGAAGGACAAAAAGTAATCTGGATAGTAGAAGTAGGCCAGGAATAGATGGGGGACACCATAGAGGCATTTCCCCTGAGGTGCCAGTTTAACTAAGGCTACAAAGAGATGTCAGCATTGTACTCCATTATTGGTGTGATAAGGGTAGAGTACAGCAGAAGTATGACTACCCTAGTCTTGGATGTGATGTCCATATGTATGATGTCTCCAGTGCAGACTGTGTGTCTCACCACTATGGGTACATATTGATAAAAGTGTAGCTTGGTATCAACATGTGTTCCCAAGTCTCATAACACTGTGTTTGAGCTTGGGGGGGGGTGTTATTTTTATATATATACGAGAACGAGTATATATATATATATATATATATATATATATATATATATATATATATATAAATATTGGATAAAGGACCAAGGAATCCACCACGAAGTAGAACAAATCTTTTATTCACACACAGAATAAAATGAGCAGCTTTCACATATGTGGTATGCTTCATCAGGTTACCTGATGAAGCATACTCGATGTGAAAGCGCTGCTCATTTTATTCTGTGTGAATAAAAGATTTGTTCTACTTCGTGGTGGATTCCTGGTCCTATCCAGTATTTTGTGCCTATTCGCTGGAATCCTTTGGATGGTAACTAGCCTGTGCTTGCTTCTATATATATAAATATATATATATATATATATATATATATATATATATATATATATATATATATATATATATATATATGGGTTCCCTTTAAATCATCGAATATTCAGAACATCGAAGTTCTGATTATCGAGACCAAAACATCGAAGTTCAGAACATCGAAGGTTTAAAGTGGAAGTGCCAGGTAAGTGAGATTGTGGAATGTTGGGTGTGTATGCAGGGCAGCAAGGTGCCCTGCATGTTGTGTGTGTGTGTGTGTGTGTGTGTGTGTGTGTGTGTGTGTGTGTGCTATCTGAGTGTTGGCATTGCAGTTAGGATACGGGAAATCTCCTGTTTAGCGCTACCGCATATAGAGGTAAATGGGAGATTTCCCTTACCCCACTGTAGCGCAATCTCAGAGTTGGAATATTAAAGTAGGGGGTGAAGCCCCCCCCTGCATAACATAGTGTTTGTGATTTTTTTTTTTTCGGTTCATTTTGATTTTTCAATGTTCTGAACATCGATGTTCTGGTCTTGATGATCTGAACGTCGATGTTCTGAACATTCGATTATTCAAAGTGACTGTATATATATATATATATATATATATATATATATATATATATATATATATATATATATATATATCATCATTAGCAGGGGTACTTCATTGACAAAGATGACAAAGACTCATTGTATGCTTTTAATTCAGTCCATGAGTTTGTCACCAATCATCAGTCTGTGTCAGCCCCTACTGTAATATGTTACCATCATCGGGGGACTATATGAATGCATCCGGTCAACAGTCATCTGCAAACTTGGTAAACCACATGCCATGTACTGTTGCCTGTGCTTCATGGAAGTATTTCTCAAACAATTGAGGACCCATCACAGATCCTTGTGATATTCCACTGGTGAGTGTGCTAGTGGTGGAAGTGTAGTCCCCAACTTTGACAATGTGTGTTCTGTCATTGAGCCATTTGGCTATCCATCTAGTACTGTATTGCCTAATTCCCAGATGGGAGATCTTCAGTATGAGACATGACTGGGAGACAGTGTCAAAGCCCTTGGATGACTTAACATAGGTGGTATGTCCTGTTATGACTCATCCAAGTCTTTGGGGTCACTATACTTATGAGAAGTCAAGGAGGGTGTAGTGTTTTAGTTAGTTAGTGTTTCCTTATAAGAGCTGAGCAAGTGTAATAGGATATTTATTGTTATAGTATGGTTTTGACATTGATTTTATGAACTTAATTTTAAGGTTTAAACCAAATACACTTCTATTTTAGAGTGGATATTAACATGCATTTTCTGAATACTAGAGCTGTAGTTCATCTTCATTATGCTTTTAATTAGGTTATTCCATGGTAATTAATTGATGGTATGCAACTTAATTGATTTATGGATGTGAGTGGTTGTGCTGCATTATTTAAATGTACTGCATGGGGATGCTTCTTTGTTCTGAAGAAGCCTAGTATTTTACTGGGTGAAAGCGCGCTAAACTGATTTTTTTTGTAAATTTCTGCTATTACTGTGTTGGTGAACATTAAAGGCTATTTTTTTATTGGATCTGCTGTCTTGATTGTCTTGGGGAGAAGTGGTTAATTTCATGTTGTACAAAGGAACTGGACAGCAAACAGCAAAAATATAGCATAATATATACATTTCCATAGCACAGTGAGCAGTGGATTTGCACGACAGTTAGCAAACTGCATATGCATGGGAGATACAGATGTTTGTGCATTTCTAAGCACTGTGCAAATGCAAGCAGAATTGCTAAAGTTTAACAATTAGGACTGAGTGTAGGAAAGACACCTGCTGCTTAACTCATTCACTCTAAGGCAGCTCAGAAAATGCTGTCTGCTTACTTTGACTAATGGATCAACAGGGCAGCCTGAGCTCACTGTCTGCTTACTTTGATTATAGGATCAACAGGGCAGCCTGAGCTCATTTTCAGATAATCCATTTGTAATACCATACAGAAAATAAATATTCATAACTCTTTAACCATAAGAGCTAAATTAAAAACGTAAATGCAAAAGTTGTTCAGTAGACACTGATCTTTCCAAGGGTGTAAATGTTGATAGTGTGTATCTAAGTCATTAATAAATATTTGCCAAGGAATGCTGATGTTATGCATATTTTTTTACCTTTTTGGTAAAACAAATCACAATATGTTGGTGAATGTATCATGTAGAATCATGCAATTTGTAATTACATACATACATGCATACAAATATTTCAAGCACGGGCATTAATGCACTTCTAGCTTGCCAATATACCAAAACACTTGTTCCCATTATAGGTTTCCAGGCTGTTCTCAAAAATATCTAAACTAGTACTTGCTTTAATGTAATTTGGTAGTCTGTTCCATGCATCAGCTACTCTGTCAGAGAACCAATGAATACACTTCTCATTCCTATAGAATCTTTTACATAGATCGTCTGATGATTCTCTAGTACGTTTTGATAACCCCAAACATTCCCAGAGGCAGTTGTTTCTAAATGCCCTATATACCCGAATAAGCTCTCCTCTTAGATATCTAAAAAAGTCACTGTACAAGTTCAGATATTTTAGTCTTTCATAATAATTAAATTTTCAACTGCGGTGGTGGTGCTGTGGTAGCATTGTCGCCTCACAGTAAGACGTTCTGTTCGATTCTCAGCTAGAGCGTCTTCTGTGTGGAGACATGCGTGAATGGGCATGCCTTCATTGAAGGTTGTGCGTCAGGGCTGGTAACTCGACATGTAAAAATCTACTGCCAGTCATTAGTGGACCGGAGTTCCACTGTGGTGACCCCTAACTGGGAAAAGCCGAAAGACACAACAACAATAATTAAATTTCACATCCATGGATGCCCTTGGTATATTTCCGGTGTACTCTTTCCAGTTTACTCATGCTTGTTTTCTTTTGTTATTCCATACTTAAGTTTGGGTCTAATGTAACTAACAAACAATGACTTTATCATTTCTGGTTTCCTAGACTTTATAAGTCTTTTTATACAACCTATAGTTGTATAACTATCATTAATGCATTGGTTGATATTATTAGAAAAACTCCTAGCTGCAGCTACCCATATACTGATGTCCTTAAATTAGTCTATAGTTTCAATCACTGTGTGCTGGATTAAATACTCACCTCTTGGTTTATGTCTCCCAAATCTCATATGCTTAGTTTTTGATGTATTTATCAGCATATTATTTTCCTGAGCCCAAATGGTCAATTTAGTCAAGTTATTTTGCAGACATGCCTTATCTGTAACACATGTAATCAGTTTACCCAATTTCAGGTCATTTGCATATAGACTGCAGAACACCTCAGATGAAAACATTATGGGGGGGGGTTCAGTAATCCTCCGTGTAGGACGAACGAAGTCCTACTCGGAGACTGCCACCTAAGAATTAGACGTCAGCGCGTCATGCATATGCATGAGGGAGCACTAACGCAACTCCCAGGCTAACACGGAGCATGTAGGAGTGCAGGGGGCGTGTCAGACTGCCAAGCAGTCCAAATATCCACACCCCTGCAAATGCCTAATTCTGCAAATGTCAGCAGATATGAGCAAGTCCGCTCAAATGTGTTTACACCCAACACTAGACTCCCCCACATTAAAAAGCCCTGTACAAATAAAATAAAAAGTATAACAATTTTTTTTTTATTATTCACCATATAGCTGCCCATATTTGTGCGGGTGCGCCCATTGCTTAGCTACAGTTAGCAATTTCGGCATCGAAGAGCATAATAACAAATGTATACGCAAATCAAGCCAAATAGGAATAGCATAGTGGTAGAGCCTTTGCACAAAGAGGAGGCATTCATGGTTCTAGTCCCACCGCTCCCCTTTTTATGTTATGTTTTAAATCAGTATAGAAAATAATTCCTGACATATATGAATGAAATTTTATTAAAAAGCATTGAAATGGCCAATGTATTAGCGAACAAAATGTATATATATAAATATAAGAATGTGAGCAGCATTAAGGATATTGACATATAATTGCCCATAGCTAAGCAGCGTTGTACCCAGCGCAATATAGTTGCCCATAGCTAAGCAGCGCTTTACCTAGCGCAATATAGTTGCCCATAGCTAAGCAGCGCTTTACCTAGCACAAAATAGTTGCCCATAGCTAAGCAGCGCTTTACCTAGTGCAATATAGTTGCCCATAGCTAAGCAGCGCTTTACATAGAGCAATAAGTTTGCGCAGAGCTGTGAACCGTGCTAACCAGCACACCGTAGGGTAATGTTGGGAAACGTAGAGCAAAGTTGAGCAAAGTCACCTAAACACAGTCACACCCCCTAGCCTGTCTGGACAGTAGTAAAATAAAAAGCAATGTCAAGGCTCGAACCAGGGACACTGTGCACCATAATCAAAGTACTGAACCACTAAGCCATGACAGCTTAGCATAAACATGCACTGTTAACATACATGTACGTATAAATGAAAGTTTAACCATTGCTAAGCAGGTTTGCTGTTAGCAGAGAATTTTCAAAAATGGCCAATCACAAATAAGTGTGGGAAATGAGGCATATTTAAGCTCCATAGGTGGGAATGCACGCCATAACTGGCTGTAGCTCCCATCTGCAGTCAGAATGGCTGGTGCTGGAGAGGGTACTTGCTTTCGAGCGCAACGGCGGGACATCAAGGAGTCAAAATACATGGTTTGGCTCCTTGTTCACCATCATGAGTCAGGACTCCAGCAAGGCCAGTTTCAAGGGACAGAGTACAAAGCGGAGGTTTGGAACGGGTGAGCTCATGATCTCACCAGTGCCACAGGCGTCCCTCGGACTGGTGAGCAGGTCCGTCACCACCATGCAGATCTGAAGAGATGGAAGCAGGACCAACTGAACCGATGGATACAGGAGGCCCGTGACATGCAAGATGTCCCACTACTGAGTAGGTAGCCATGGAATGAAGTATGTAAGGAATGCTATTGTAGTCCATATAATGGATAGGTATGTCTCAATAGCCATTCATTTACTTCACAGCTGTAGGTATCTGTGCTGTGAATCAGCAAGCCTATGCAGATAGGCTGCTAAAGCTGCGCCACCAGGCAGGTTAGTAATTATTCTGCATGCATTATCATATAAAATAAGTAAGAGAGCATGAAAAAGAGTGTTGTAACCCATTAATAAAGGTATAATAAGTCTTGAATAAAGTCTCTGCATGTATTGAAATAATAAAATAAGTGAGAGAGTGTGAAAAAGTGTTGTAACCCATTAATAAAGGTAGGATAAGTCTGGAATAAAAGTATTCTGCATGCACCAAACTATGAAATGAATGAGAGAGCCACTACAAAAGTGTGTAATGTAATTAATAATGGTATAATCCCTGGACTGTGTCCGTGTCACTTTCTTTGATATGTTGTTGTACCCTTGCATTATGGAAATAGTACAGTTGTATTACGTGCTGTCAATCCACACTTGTGTAGGTCCATATAAAGTGGATTAAGGGAATGCCAGTAGCTCTTAAGCATATATACAGTCCTCAACTGTTGTTTCATGGCTAGCATGTACAGGTTAATCTGACACATGAGTAGCTTCTGATTGTGTTCCCCACAAATGTCAGTGTGCTGCTAGAAATGTAGGGGTCTGTGTAAATGTAGCAGATAATGTCACCTGAAGACAGCCAGATATGTAGATATATGAATATAAATTAAATATATAAATACGTAGCAGTAACATCTGCATCTTGAACAGTTTGTATGTCAGATACAGGTCAGGTAAATATACAACTATCAAAACCCATTTCACAATTTAATGGACACTGCCTAGTGTAATACATGTAGGGAATATATACCTGCAGTCAGTAGGAATGTAGAGTAAAGTTATAAGTATATATAATTTGTTAATGGAGTGATCTTTTTACGCCCTACTTTATGGTCATAAATAATGCCATTCCACACCTAAATGGGTATGTGTAATCTGAAAAACTTTGTTGGGACATATGTCCTATTGGTTCATAAATATCTGCATGTATTTTGATGCATGTGCCCTGTTCATATACTACAATTTTGGTGGCCTGTTCCCACCAATCAACCCTGCATACTGTTGGAATGTCCACTGTTGTTCTAAATATGCATGTTCATAAGTTCATATGCAGGTACTAGGCTATTGGCCCTAGGGCCTATATAAGCCTAGCCAAAGGTACCCTGGCTTTCGCCACTCAAGAAAATTATTTTCCTGTGCCACTGTCGAGCAGAGCCACAGAAGTGATCCCCGGGGTGAATTTCCTATCTCCCATCCAATCATCAAGATTTTTCTTGAAGAGTGCTAATGAGGAGCTTTGTTTGATATAGATAGTTAGTTTGTTCCAGAGTATGGGAAGCCTCTGGGACAGGAATCTATCCCTCCAGCATGTTCTGTTTATTGTGGTGTTGAGGTTTAGGTCCCTAGAGCATGTAGCTCATAGGGATTGGGATTTCTTTAAGTGGAGCATGTCTAAAAGCTCTGGGTTTGACATAGCTTTGTGTGTTAGGCAGAGATTGCCTCTGAGTAGGCGATATGCAACGGAGTAAAGCTGCAGTTTTTTGAGATGGTCTGCATAGGGCATCTCTTTGAGGCTGGTAATCCTCTTTGTGAGGTATTTCTGTGGCCTTTCCAGTTGTTGTAGATCTCTTGTGAGGTACATACCAAAAGGGGCATTGTACTCTATAATGGGTCTAATGAGTGATGAGTAGAAGGGAACAATTACCTCTTTTTTGCTGGATGAGAAACCTTTTGTGATGAGGTGTGCCACATAGAAGGATTTCCTGACTACTGTGGTGATGTGATTATCAAAGGAGAGATTACTGTCCACCTCTGTCCCAAGGTCTCTTATCACACTTTCGGTGTTAAGTAGACAACCACCTATGTGGTAGTTCATGGGTACTGAGTTTTTACCAAAAGCGATGACAATGCACTTTTTGGCATTGAGCTTGAGGCCATGGCTTTGACACCAGGCATCTGTCTCAGTGAGGCCCTTTTGTAGGATGTCCACATCTTTTGGAGCTTTGATTATGGCTCCTAGTTTGCAGTCATCTGTGAACTTCATTCTCTCAGGGGTGGAAGGTTTCAAAATTCCATCCAAATTATTAGTATATGCACAGCTGTTGCTGTTAAAGAAATGGGCAGCTATGGACCTTCCCTACACCCGTCCTGCACATCCCAAGCTGTTTTCCCTATTCTCTTTCCCTCTTTGTGCTCCTTTTTCACCACTTTCCTATCTCCCCATTTTCTTTTCTTTCAAAGAAATTAGCGCGGGGGTTAGCGGGAGTAAGCACTTTTAAGCAGTAGTTAGCAGGCTTGCATGAGTGTGCGCATGTGCGTGCTTAGCTAAGTATTGCTAAGCATCGCACAAACCCATGCAAACCCGCTTACAATTGCTTAAAAGTGCCTTAGTCACTCTGCATATGAGGGGTCTTGTTCTGCTCGGCAGCAAAATAAAACACCACTGCCAGTCTCAAACCCTGGACCTTGGACACACTAGACTGCATGAAGTACCACTAGGCCACAGTAGATATACAGCAAGATGTTGCTGAAATATATATATCATGCATCAAAATGTGTGAATAAAGGAAATGTAGGAATGCCATAACACAAAACCTGTTCTGTAGAACTATACCAGCAGTTGTTGTGGAATTGCATTATATGACTGTGATAACAGAACCAGACATTCTAGCAGTAAATACTGTTACAGCAGCACTTCACAACCCCCACACAGTATCATAGCAGGACAATCCACACACAAATGTACAAAATACTAGTGTGTTCAAGGTACAGCAAGGATGTGGGTAGACATACTCAGTACTGGAATTGCCCAGTTTCATGAGCATCCTGTGATAATGTCAACTAAATAAAAAGCACAAACACTGCAGAAGATGTGTACATTAATATCCACAGTTTAGATATAACCAAACAGTTTGTGTGCCAAATGGAAACATCTCAATAACTACATATGTATGGCAGCTAATTGTACATGTTGTAAAGAAACTCCATACTCCCATGTATCTTGTGTTAGCATTTCTAGGGGTGAGTACAATTCTACACTGTCAACTGTGTACTGGGAGAGGCAACATTCAGGTCTGAGTACAACATACAAATAACTGGCTACACCCTAAGCAACATTTAGAAGAAGTATACCAACCTTCTGACTTACACTACGGTGTCCACAGCAAACAAGCATGGGCCCCACTTTGGAAAGCTGAAAGGCCAATGCCTACCTGACCTAGCAATTTATAGCACTGAGTTGCTATGACAGTGAGTACTGCAATTACCACACAGCAGGCTGCATGCAATTACCAAATGGTGGCCACCAATTGGTGCAGAGGCCATCACATACACATGTGCAGATGCCTCTAAAAGCAGCCTGCACTTGCTATCCACACATGCAATCATTTCAATGCAGCCACGGAGAGAGAGAGAGAGAGAGCAATAAAGCACGTAAGCAAGAAAGCCAGAAAGCAAGACAGAGAGACACAGACAGGCACCAGCAACAACAACAGCAACAGCCACAGCAACAGGAAAAAAAAATCCAAATAAAAAAAAAACATATACAAAAATATTTTGTATTACTACACACACAGAAATTAATAATACAAACCCATACCAAGTAAAGGTATGTAACTGATATGTATTTACTGGCATGTAGTAGATGTTTGTGTAGAGTACTCTACATACTTTGAATCATCCATATGTGGCAGCGGTACGTATCTATGCACAGATGCCCTGCATAACTACTGCCATGGAGAAATCAGTGTGTAGGTGTGTGCAGTGGGATATGACTGTGATAAATGTAGTTCAGCATTAAATGTCAAACATCTGATCCATGTTATCTCTGTTCTGCACAGTAGTGTGTACAATGGTTGTTAGGGGGGGTAGTGCATACAGTTATATAAACAAGGATGTGACAGACTAACAAATGCATGATAGTCATATTAACATGTAGCTTAGCATTAGCAACAGCTGTACCAGGCTAGTATGCTAATCCTGCATTTGCAGCTATATATACACCCTCTGACATTACTGTGTGCTCACATGTGACACCTGTTCATGTTGCATCAAGGCCCAGCAGGTCAGCTGTGAGGTCCATGGACTTACAACAGTGTAGACCTTGTGTGTGTATGGCACACACATACTGAGAGATCTGTGTGTGTCAGATATATAAGCATCTGTACATGTGCACAGAGCAAGGGACATACTGCAACTGTTTGTGAAGGGTGGACATATATATGTTGTTGAAGGTTATGTGCATACTTCTGTGTAGGTTGTAGTGTGTTACAAACAAGACAGCATACAGTGCTGGTATATGACATGTGGTGTTTAAACGCTATGGTTATGAATTGTCGAGTTTGCAGTGTTGCAGCCAGTGAGGCCTGCTAAAGCTACATGTGCTAAGAACACCTTAAATGCATTCCGCACAACACTGTTCTATATTAGTACATAACAGTATACCTCGCAACCTTCGCATAATTGATATTCCCACCATGAAAGGTGGACCGTATATGTGCCTATATGGCTATCTATATGTACACCAATGTGTGTTCATATTTAAGTGTTTATATATATATATATATATATATATATATATATATATATATATATATATATATATATATATATATATATACACATATATATATCTATATAAGAGAGATACAGGGTCATATTTACTGTGACAGATGGCTGGTGACAAAGCCATGGACCCAAGCTCAATGTTGAAACTGCATTGGCATCCCTCCTGGCAAAAACTCTGCACCCATGAACTACCACATAGGTGGTAGTCTACTTAACACTGAAAGTGTGATAAGAGACCATGTGACACAGGTGGACTGTAGTCCCCTCTTTGATAATCACAGTGACATACTAGTCATGTAATCTGTCTACCTGCCACACCTCATCACAAAAGGTGTGTCATCCAGGGAAATATAGGTCAGTGTTCCCCTCAACTCATCACACATTAAGCCCATTATAGAGGATAATGCCCCATGTGGTCTGTACCTCACAAGACATCCACAACAACTGGTAACGAGAAAGGCATACCTCACAAAGAGTAATACCAGCCTCAAACAGATGCCCTATGCAGACTACCTCACAAACCCACAACTACACTGTGTCGCATACCGCCTAACCAGAGGTGACCTCTGCCTAACATACTAAGCTATGTTAAAACCAGATCTGTTGGACATGCTGCATGTAAACGGATCACAATCTCTATGTGCTACACGCTCTAGGGACCAAAACCTTCTGACCACATCAAACAGCACATGCTGGAGGGATAGATTTCCATCTCAGAGACATCCCATACTCCGTAACAAACCAACTATCCATAGCAAATAAAGCTCCTAATTAGCAGTCGTCATAAATATTCATGAAGATTGTATGGGAGATAGTGAATATACCCAGGCAATCACCTCTGTGTCTCTGCTTGACAGGGCCACATGAAATGCAATGACCTGTGTGTCAAAGGCCAGGGTAGCATATGGCTAGGCTTCTATAGGCCCTAGGGCCAATAGCCTCTTACCTACCTATAAAGTGATACACACCCACATGTACTTGTTGCAATAATTGCTATGTGAGTTTGACTGAGTGTGATGGTGAATGTGTTTGTGAATGTGTCAGAGTTTGGTTTATGTGTGATAGCTTAGTGGGAAACTGTTTCTGTCATGGTATTATGTGTCCTAGCTGTGATCCCAGCAAAAGATGTGTCTACAATTGCTAGGCTGAGAAAGCAGTATACCATACGTTCTGACATAGTCCCTTGTTGTCGACTGGGGTGCCTATTGTAGGCCAAAGCAGTACTTGCATGCTTATTGAGTGTTACTGCTGGCAGATCCACCCCTGTATGAACTGTAGTACTACCTGAGGGTGTATGCCTAAACAGCACAGTATGGTGTATATCCACATTGATTGGAACCACTGTTCCGTGTGTTCCCTGTAGTCCTCATAGATTACATACCTCAGGCATACGGTCTCATAAATACTGACACACAGTACTGTAAGGTACACAGGTAAAGGTCACCTGTGTTGCCATACCTATGTATCTGACATGTATGTCTGATGTGTGTGTGTGTGCCTGTACCATGGCCTCGGTCATGTGTGTGTTACAGGATGTAGATGCATATCTAGCAACATGTATAGTGTAGTACAGCGGTATGCCACCTATATTCACAAATGTGCACATATGTTAGGCAGGGGTCTGCCATCAACAACTAGTGTGGTATACCAAGGATACTGTCACTGGACTTTACAATCATTGCAATGGATTACACTTTTCATGATGCATTAGCATGATATATACCTCCTGTGTCTAGATTGTGCATTGTGTCGCATACAGTGTGCCATGTACTGTTGTATAGTATTACATACTGTTGTAAGTTCGTTGCTGAGCAAAATGTGGTTTGATATATAAAGTGTGCCAGGCACTGTCAGGCAGTTGGGGGTTGAGTACTGACGTGTTTTTGAAAGTGTATATCCTCTGACAACAAATAGGTTGCTATATAGGTAGTTAATTGATATCTGTACATAAGAAATGTACGTGTGCCTCATGCCTTGCTCACACGTATTGTTTCATTGTCTTCCAGGGCTATGTCCCACCATCATAATCCCGCCTATAGCATGGAGGAGGAAGAGGTAATAACATCGATCCTGGTGCAGCAGTATGCCCTGCTGTTCTCCAGAACCAGCCAGGACAAGCATGAGTGGACTGCACTGTGGCAAGAGCTTGTCCGTCGAGTAAATGACATAGGCATGCATAACCGGACATATGAGCAGGTACGCCATCACTGCAGTGATTTAATAAAACATGTCCGGCAGCATGCGTCTGATATCTGCAGACAGCAGCTTGCCACAGGTGGGGGGGTAGCCATCCATCCCCCCCTCACCAGAGTGGAGGAGCTGCTCTTGAGCCAGGTGGCTCCTGGCTAACAACCCCAACAACTAGCGTGTGTCATCATGGAGGCCGGAGTCACCCAGCAAGCTGAAATGCAGAGTGCAGGTAACATGACATAGCTGTAGACTGCTGTTACTTAAATTGTTAGAGCATGCTTATGTGAGATGTGTACTGTGTAGTTAGATGATGTGGTGCCTAGTGCTGTGCAATGGTAATAATTAGGAATACAATCTGTATGCCTGTGACTGTCAACCATTGTACTACTCTGTGATTGCAAACACACAGTAGCAATGCAACACTTGTTGCCACTGACAAAGTGTCTCATATCCTTGTATGTCCCTCTGGTGTGACAGCAAGGCAGCCGACCCATGCTGGTGAGTGTGTTAATACTGCTAATTAAATGTGCATGTCATAGGTGAGGTGTAAGCCATGTACACGTAACACACATACGCATAATGCATGCTGTGCATGTTTGCTGTGTGACTATGTACATCCCAGTAACATGGGTAGCTGCCTATAACACATAAAATACACAGAGCATTCCACACAATTGTGGCAACACTGATATGGACATTGGATAGGCAGAGTTGATTCACATGCACACAACATACACAACACTGTCATACGCAGTACACGTTAACGTGCTAAACATGGTGTATTCAGACGCCCGCTGTAGGGTCACACCACAGTATCCCACACTTCATCCACACAGCACACATAATATACCTGAGGGGTAGATGCCTCACATGTGTCTGTGCGACACACTTCGACACATTACACATTCATGGTAGGCAATGCCCCCTATTGTGCACCTTACAAACCCATGTAACAACTGGCTGTGAAATGGTGACTGTAGCCATAGTACTGCATTTCTGGTACAGCATGGTATGTGCCAGTGTGGCACACATTAGTAGCGTTGTGTGAACACATGATGCGGCATGATGATGGCTCATTTTAGTACACCCTATCTGGTTACAGTGACCACAGTACTACACATAACATTACCTGCTATGCACCTCAGTGTTGTGTGTGTGCAAACATAGGCAACTATACACAATATGCATAGCAATCACCATTTGTACAAAGTGACAATTATATGTCATGCAATGCTATTGAGTGTATAGGTCACATGACACACACTGTGTCTGTGTGATGTTTAATGCTGCAGCTGTGTTGTAGCATGCCATGTCATGTCTGACACTGGCATGTCCACAATATGTCCCACACTCACCATAACCACTGTACAATGGACATGTTGAGCAATGGTATTCCATCAGGTTAACATGCACCACTCATCCTGTGTGTATGCATAACATGCATGTGCTAATCATGTGTCCACAATTATCTGCTGAAGACACAGATGCTCTAATCAGAAATGGATATCTATGTGACACACAGATACATATCCAGCCATGGTAAGTATACCTGTGAGAGATGGTGCACAAAACATTGCAGAGCTTATAACACTTGCACAGCACTGTCGTGTCCATGTACACAGTGCGTTCCATGGTGAGGCCAATCATTGAACAACAACACATATGCATCAAAGACATGTATACTGTTAATGGCAAGGGCTGTCAACACCCACACTGCATGCTGTTGTGAAACACTCGTCCTGCATGCTGACATGTGTGATATAACTGTTTGCCTTGTGATACTGTACCCCACCCTCACCCGCTATTGAGTATGTTCTGGACTGCTGGTGGTGTGTGTGTGCGTGTGTGTGTGTGTGTGTGTGTGTGTGTGTGTGTGTGTGTGTGTGTGTGTGTGTGTGTGTGTGTGTGTGTGTTTTAGTGATGAGTGCATTAGTGTGCATGTGTGCATGTCTGCAAGTGTTCTTGTGGGCATGTGTGCATGTGTTCATGTGTTCATGTGTGCATGTGTTCAAGTGTGCATGGGTGCATGTGTCCATGTGTTCATGTGCACGTGTTCATCTGTTCATGTGTCCATGTGTTCATGTGTTCTTGTGTGCATGTGTTCATGTATTCATGTGTTCATGTGTGCATGTGTTCATCTGTTCATGTGTTCATGTGCGCATGTGTGCATGTGTCCATGTGTCCATGTGTCCATGTGTGCATGTGTTCATGTGTTCATGTGTGCCGACATCATGTACAGGTGGTAAAGTGAGTTTCTTGTCTCCTTCTCACAGGTGCTGACCTTGGGCTGGTTCACTGCAGCAGGGAAACTGATGTCACTGAGCAAAACAGTGATACGGATGATAGGTGTGTTGAGGCACAGGCATGTTTGCCAGGGTCTGTCGTTGGGCCACCAATCGACAGTACAAAGCTGTCCACCCCATCCATGCATACAGTCATACTGCCAATACATCATTCACCAATGCACATAGCTGAGGGACAGCGTACAGTTGGCATTGGCCAGGACAGTGTGGTATCCATGGCACATGCATCCCAACACAGCAGCCATTACCAGATGTCTGGAAGGGTACCACATAGGCAGATGTCCAGGGGTTCTCATAAGAGCACTGCTGCTCATCATTCCACTGGCAGACGTGCCACAGGTCTGACAATGTCATGCATGTTCCAGGCTGTCATGGAGGCACAGGCACATATGGAACGGTACACCAGGCAGGGACTAAGGGCACAGTGGGCACATAACACTGCTGTCATTGACAGTATCCGTGACCTAGCAGGTGCCATCCATCATTACACAGAGGTCACTAATAGACGTTGGGGAGAGACATTAGATATCTTCCGCAATGTCATGTCCATGTGTCAGGACAGTGCGGGACGGTTGAGTCATCGACGTGGACATATGCTAGCAACATCAGCAGCTGGCAGTCGCTGCGGACGTCCCTCAAGCCACAGCCATTCCCATAGTGCCAGTACCAACCCCAGCAATGTTGGGGGTGGGCTGTCCATAGAATGTCCTAGAAGACCACGTGCAAGTGGTTCTGGACAGTCCCAGCAGGGACCTGTGTCCAGTGTACATCCATCCACCTCTGGGGATAGTACCCAGTCTGGCTTAGTACCTGATAGTGTCAGTAGCATCCCTGCTAGGCACAGGTACCGCATCCGTGGCCAGAGATGGTGATCTGTGAAGCCTCGCAGGTACAGTCTGTGGCTGTCCCACTAATACCCATATATGGTAGCCACATGGTGGAACTATGTGCATGCAGACACACACATATACTCCAGACACCTAGGGCTAACACATACCCACACACATTACATCAACATTGGCCCATTCCAGTATTCTTGCCCCTCACACACACACACACACACACACACACACACACACACACACACACACACACACACACACACACACACACACACACATACATGTCGATTGGAAGGCTCACTGTAGGCCTCTGGCAAACCAACAACACACCCTGTGCATATGATGAAACCTTTGCCACCTCCTGTCATCTGTAACATCGATGCAGGAACAGGCTTCCATGGTGCTGATGCACAGGGTGTCTTTATAGCAGTAAAGCAATGTTAGCATGTTGTCAGCAGTATAATGTAATGATATGCTTGAAGGTGTAGCTGAGCAGGCATGATGCATTAATGCTATGATTGCCATTGTAGTGTTGTTTACACCAGTGTTGGTTCCAGTTATGTATTGTCCGGACACATGCCACTTGGCTGATGTGTGCAGTATTGGCAGCATGTGTTAGAGAGTGGACAGTATGTGTGGGATGTGTGTAGCACAGATTTGCAGGTGTACAGTTGTGAACATGGTGGAGGTGCACTGTCTGCATGTATGTGCATAGTGAACACATGGCCAGGGTGACATGCTCTGTATTACACAGTAACACTCCATAGTTTCTATTGGTGGCCAGTATGCATTGTACTACACACATTTCGGAACCTAACTACACATGTGTGTATGACATGGTTTGACACTGTGCTGTGGGTGATACTGTTGCTATCTGTCATTGTTTTGCATTCTGGTAGTATACATCACTTCCACAGCCTGACCATAACCAATCATTAGATGATGTCTTGCCAACTGACACACAGATGTAGGACACACAGCTACATTTGGATCCTTCAGGTACTATACTATGCCAGTGACCACTGGTATTCACCTGCACCCATTACTGACACCACTCCTGTTTGGCATATAGCTCTCTTAGGTACAAGCAATCACAGTAGGGATACGTCCGTCCACGACTGGTAATGCATACTGTGGCCTATAATGCATTCTCCAGATGACACACACATCCTGCACAAGGGTATCATACAGACAGATGCCTGTTGTCAAACCCATGCTGGAAAGCTGTAAGCCAAACTAAGCATAGTCATCCACCTTTACAGAACATAATATCCCCACAGTACCACATAGGTAGTGGCCAACAACATGATGAACAGGTACCAATGTGTACATGCAACCAAGTGTTGCATCATCTGTCCTTTGTTAATCACTTTTCCAAAGGTATGTTCAGATCCCTTGGTGGATCACATAAACAATAAAGGGTCTGCATGCATATCCACAAAGGTTGTTCAACACCTGTTATGAATAGTCATCATTGACAGACTTTGCTGTGTTTGAACAGGTCTGACATATACCTCGGCCATACACCCTCACACACACACACATTCCAATAGTAACTGTAATGACTTTGTGTGACACAGATGACCTAGGCCAGGGATCACTGCAGTGGCTGGGCTTGTCACAAGCATACAGATGTGACCTAAGGTCCGGGAAGCAGCAGCACAGTCTGGCAAGGATGACAGCTGTGTTCTTGGAGAAAGCAGGGTTCCCACACATGCAATCATTGAGGTAACATGTACATATATGTATTTGGCACACATCTAGCTCACATGTGCAATGCATACTGATATGTCATACAGTAGTAAAAGCAAAACCCACAACACATTGACCAACAGTGACACACACTCACCATGTGTAGGATTCAAACCCCTACCTAACTACTTCATGATACTAGAGGAGTACGCATTAACACGACACGCTATACACATTACTGGGAGTTCTCTTTTCCACAGGTGTATTTGTAGGATGGTGACATCATCAGACTTGACAAAGGTTAGTTTACCATTTTTGAGGTGTTTCACTACTCTCCTAAAAGGTTGCTCCTTTCCAAGGAGAACACACACACACACACACACACACTTTGGACATGGTACCCGCATCTATGAACATGTGTGTTTGATCTGTGAGCCACTTGGCCACCCATCCTATGATGTAGCTGTTAATGTTCAAGCTGGTACACTTGTCCATGATGACAGAGTGTGGACTGGTGTAGTAAGCCCTTAATGAGGTCCAGCTGTGCTGTGTGGACTACATTCACCTCCATCTATGTTCATGGTAACTGTTTTAAATAACTCAACTAGGTTTGGGAGCCAGGCTCTGTCTTTAACAAGGCGAAGTTTTGTAGAGTCCAGTGTCTGGGGATCTCCACTGTCTCAGTGTATGGGTTCCATGACAATTGGCTCAATAGCTCTGTGGACCTGGCTGAGTAGACATGTTGGCCAATGGTTTCCAGGTACTGTTTTGGCATACCCTTTGTGGAGCTGGATGACTGTTAGCGTATGCCATTCTTTGGGTACATAGCCTGTGGTACAGTTGAGTCTGGACAGTGAATGTAAATGAGTGTGTAGTTCCTTATGGACCTAGTGTGAGATGCAACCTGGGACAGCATACAGTCACATTGATGCTATGTTCTTAGCTTTGGTGAGGGCTGTCTTTACCTGCATGTCCATGATGTCTGGGTCTTTGCATCCTTCTGTGATGGACACAGGCCCTTTTGGGGGTGATGGGGGAAGTTTACACTGAACTTGTACTCCTGAATGTGGGCAATGAAAGTTGGTTTGGTGTATTTCATTCCTTTTTTCAGTAGCTGACAGCATATTTGGAAGTTGACACCTACATGTCTGGTATAGCGACCGAATGCTTTGTGGTTGTTATTCTTACACTCCTTGGCTATTTGTCATTAGAAACCATCCTTGGATTATTTTATGAGTGATCATTGTTTCTTCCTGATAATGATCAGTGATGCCTTTCCTTTAGTGAAGTTGGATCTATCATGTGTTTGTTTCCTCCTTCTCTTGTCTAGCTTATTTATGATCAACAAACACCTGCTTGTTGTCCTATTTTTGGAGGAGTGCATCTTGGTTTTATTTCTGATGTCTCATTCCATGCATCCCTGTAGATGCTCATAGGATGCACTTGTAAATGATTATGCAGATTGCATACCATTATCCTATAGCAAGGGGTCTTCGGAATGTTCCACTTTGGTCTTGGGAAGTGTGCAGTTTGCTTTTTCCAAATGTCTTCACAGTGTTTTCACTGACTGGGTGTGGGGGTGGGATGTGGATGTCCAGTGTGATTACTTCAGGATCTGATATTCCCAGCGAGGGGTTTATCTCTGTTGTGGAACACTGGTACCCCATGTTGGTGATGATCATGTCCAGTATGTTGTCACCTGTAGTGGGCGTGCTGCCAGCTGTTCCAGGGTGTTGGAGTTTCTTAACTGTAGGACACATTGGGCAAAGGACGTAGTATACGAGTAATTCATACACTCAGTGTTTGGGTAGTTGTAATCTCCTCATATAATGGTGTTTGATAGGACCTTTATATTTGCCATTGTTCTCCGGAATACTGTGTGAGGTTCCTGAGACAAGGTACATGATCTGTAGCAGGCTACAATCTGATGGGCAGCTTTGCCCAATGTTAGTTGCACTTGCATGGTCTCCAAGGTCTCATGCTGTGCAAGTAACCTGAAGGTGTGGATATCCATAAGGTGAATAGCTACACCCCTTCCTTTTGTATTTCACTCATGGTTTTGGGTCCAAAGGTCAGAGTGATTGTGAGTGTTTTACGTGGATCATATCCAGCAGCTCTATGTTTGACATAGCTTTGTATGTTAGGCAGTGAACACCTCTGAGTAGGCGATATGCAAGGGAGTACGGATGGGGCATTTTGCAATGGTCTGTGTATGGCATGTATTTCAGGCCAATAATGCTCTTTGTGAGGTATTGCTGTTGGCTTTCCAGTTGTTGTGGTTGTCTTGCGAGGTACATAGCAACAGTGGTGTTGTACTCTTTTATAGTTCTAGTGAGTGGTAAGTAGGGGGGAAAACTGTCCTCTTTTATTCTGCATGAGACACATTTTGTGATGAGGTGTGCCACATAACAGAGTTTCCTGACTACTGTGGGAATGTGCTTATCACAGTTGTATCCACTGTCCACCTGTGACCCAGGGTCTGTTGTCACACTTACAGTGTGAGGTATACTACCACCTATGTTACAGTTTTTGGCTACAGAGATTTTAACAAAGGTGATGATAATGCACCTTTTGGCATTGAGCTACAGCACATGGCTTGGACATCAGCCATCTGTCTCAGTGAGGCCCTTTTGTACGATGTCCACATCTTTAGTGTTTACAATGGTGGCTCCTAGTTTGCAGTCCTCTGGAAACTTCAGTAGCCACAGACCTTCCATGTTAATGTCTACTTCAGGGTAATAGATACTACACAGCCTGGGAAGTTATCTAGTCCCATGGCTGCTGTGATACTGGCTTTGGAGAGTGTTGTTTACCTGTGCAGCCGTGATGACAGCAACTTTGCAGTCTTCCATTATAGACATGTGCTCTTTCATGGGTGAGAGGGGGGTAAAGTTAACACTGATCCTATCTGCCAGGATGTTGCCAATATCAGTAGGCTCTGTACATTTAGTGCCATTGAGCTGTGACTCAGAACAGTTCTGAGTGTAACCATGACTTGGACCTGTCTGTTGGGCAGATATCTCGTGCATAGGCAGTATGCAACAGAGTACATCTTGTGTAACATTCATTCTTGTATGGGGCAACTATTTGAGGCCAGTAATCCTCTTGTTAAGGTATTTCATTGGTCTTTCTAGCTGATGAACATGCCTAGTCAGATTCATCGCAGGTCTGTTGTGGTACTCTCTGGCCAAGGTCGAGCAAAGTTGAGCAAAGGCAGTTAAACATGCTCATAACTGCTTTACTGTTCCTTAAGCAGTCTGGTCTGGCCAGCATGAAAATAAAAAGCAGTGACAGGGCTTGAACCCAGGATACTGTACACTATAGTCACAGTACTGAACCACTAAGCCATGATAGCATTACAGTGGCACAGACACAGCAGGACAATTGTACACTAATGCAAACACAAAGCAATGCTGTATCATGCCCTGATGACTGCTGAGTGGTGGCAACCTCCTATGACCTACATGCATAGACCTTGGCAGTTTGTGTACACATAGCAGGATTTTCAGACCACTTTGTGAATGTGTTTCTGTAGGTAGAGAGGACTATACACATTTGTCCATGGATCCCTTATTATCACATCCGTATTTAGCCTAAGTGTGTGAGAATGCCCAGTATGACCTTTCAATATGTTCCTGCCTGACATTTGCTTCATTTCTTTAAGTGTGTGAGCATGCCCAGTATGACCTTTCAGTGTGATGCTGACTGAAATCCACTACATTTGTTGGAGTGTGTGAGCACGCACAGTATACACATTTATACTATATGTGTATGGTAAATCAAGGTGTATTTTTACAGCAGGCCTCACCTTTGTGTCATAGTTCAACAGGGATCATGCTGTGCCTTCAGGGCTTCCATGAGACACTTTGCATAGACTTATCAATATTTCTACATACAAGGGGGACATCTATTCTTTGTACATTTCTACCCATGGGCACACTGGAATGTTACTGTGGGTGTACATAGGATGTGGGTTTCAACTGACACTTATACACATTTGCTGTGCCTGCACTGCTATGTACAGGACACCATTACAGTCTGTACTGTTGCCTATCGTACTGGCTTGGGGCATACTACTGTACTACAGATCTTAGCGTCCATTGTCACATTTATTAGCTTGTGACTTCATAGCCTACACATCCCACATCACAACGCCTGGCCTGATGTTCTCTGTCTGCATAGGTGTGTGGGTGAAGTTACCCATTTGCCTCATTAGGGGCATGATACAGCATTGCTTTGTGTTTGCATTAGTGTACAATTGTCCTGCTGTGTCTCTGCCACTGTAATGCTATCATGGCTTAGTGGTTCAGTACTGTGACTATAGTGCACAGTATCCTGGGTTCAAGCCCTGTCACTGCTTTTTATTTTCATGCTGGCCAGACCAGACTGCTTAAGGAACAGTAAAGCAGTTATGAGCATGTTTAACTGACTTTGCTCAACTTTGCCCAACCTTGGCCAACATTGCACGAGCAATTTTGTTTACATATATTAGATATTGGTAACAGCTGCTTAGCACTGGTTTATATTGCTTAAAACATGGCAATCATGCCTCAGGTGGTGCTGCAGGGCTGCCTATGTCGGATGCACATACTACACTCCCTGTACATGTTTGGAAACAGGTAGTGTCAAGTTAGGCATCCCTTTTATTTTATGTGCGAGTCAGAGAGAGGTATCATTTCCAGGGTTCCTACTGAGCCAGTATATGTGCTATGCGTTGCCTCTTTGCCAAGGCCAAGGCATACTGGGCATGCCTCCTTCTGCCTACTGGGGCAGGCTCAGGTTGTTCCTCCTCCAACTCACGCGGTGCCTGTGCAGGCCTTGACAATGGTGGGGGGCTGTTTGGCCCTGCCCCATGCTGTTCCTGCTGCAGCTGTTTTCGCAGGATCATATTGTGTAGCATGGCACATACCATGACAATTTGGATACATGTAGTTGGTGAGTATTGCAAGATTCCACCAGATGTGTCCAGGCACCGGAACCTTAACTTGAGCATCCCAAGCACACTCTCGATTACATTTCGTGTTTGTGCGTGTGCCTCATTATGGAGTTCTTGTTCTGGTGTGTGTGCATTTCTGATGGGTGTCATCAGCCATGGCTCCAGTGCATATCCAGCATCCCCCACTAGGTGACCATCAGGGATGTCCCCAATGGCAAATGCCTGGTACAGCTGCGTCAGATGCCAGATATGGGAATCATGGTAGCTTCCAGGGCAGCCAGCACACACATTCAGTATTATGCCCTGGGCATCGCACATGACCTGTCAGTTGATGGAGTGAAAGCCCTTGCGGTTGATGTAGGCCCTACCCCGCTCACCGGCTGGTGCTTTGATGTGTATGTACGTGCATTCAATTGCACCCACTACCTCAGGGTATTCCGCTATTTGCTGGAAGAGACACATATTGCTGGCCAATACCTCATGGGAATTGGGGAAATATACATGATCACCGACATGTGCTGACATGGCATTCAGGAACTGGTGCAGTACCCTGGATGCAGATGCCTGTGAAATCCCCATCATATCACCAGTTGGTCTCTGGAAGGTACCTGTTGCTAGTATTCTTAGGCCAACACATACCTTGGTTTCCACTGGGATGGGTTCCCCTCTGTTGGTTCTGTGTGTGAGGTGTGGCCTGCACAGCTCCACAATTTGCTGCAGGAGCTCTCTGTCCACTCTATAGTGCTCCACTATCTCCAGCTCATGTAGCCCCTGGTAGGTTACCCTGGGTCTGTACACTCTTCTCCGTCTCCTCACTGTGGGTTGTTCAGCAGCATTCACATTGGCACCACCTCAGCATCTTGCACATGTCCCCTTATAACAGCAATGGCAGCCCCTAACATTTTTATGTCTCAGTTTAAGCTTTTTAAGTTTTCACTTCTCTTTGTTGACTGCAGTGTTGCAGTGTTTCTGAGAAAAACATGGGGGAATGTTTGCAGAGTTTTAAGTGCTGGGTTAGGCTGGGCTGGTGTACTGCCTGTGTAATTGGCTGATTCTCATTGATTTCACCTGGCAGCTCTGCTAGTTCTTCTTGGTTAACTTCCTATCACTTCTTTTCCTTCCTTTTCCCTTTCTGTTTCCACAGGGGGCAGCGCCACGCAAACGCGCATACACAGGCATACACGAGCTTACACAGGCTTAGGCGGGTGCACATTTGTGTATACTGGCTTAGACGGCCTAACACAGGCTTACATGGGTGCACACTCACGCACACAGGTTTAGACGGGTTTACACGTGCACACAGTGTAAGCAGCTTTGCAAGAAAGTTTAGTGATAGCCACGGCGTACACCTTCAGTTTCTGGGTTTCAGTTTAGACAACTGAGACACACCTCTCCTAGTCCTGAGTATCTCACAGCAAACACATGCCACTCTGCTCCAATAAGCTTACAGTCTTTTTGATACATACCCCCTCATGATGTCACCCATCTTCTACTCTGTTCCTCCCCTTATCCTACTCTTACATTCTAGGGGCATGGTTCACATAGCAGGAAATATTGGGATTCACTATCCTTATCCTCATCTGCATAGGATTGCCTACTAATGCTTGGTTACATCTCTCACACTGAGCTTCCCCCCTTAGCAACCATTACTCAGTAGCCATGTTGTCTTCAGGCTACCATTCACTTGCATGGTAGATGAATATTTTGAATTAAATCATATTTGTGGCTTTTAAATTCTTGATTTTGTGATTTTTAGTGCGCCGCACATTTGCGCGGCGCTGAGCTACGCTTAAACATCGGAGATCGAGGAAAAAAATATTTTTATTATTTTGCAACACATAAAAATGCCACTGGCCATATATTTGGCCATTGGCATGCTTCCTCAACTGGATGCATCCTTTATTTGGAGCTGTCATGGCACCGTTTTGCTATTTGCAGAATGGTACTCAGCAGCAAATGAGGTAATTTGCATAAACTAACCCTGTCCGTGCAAGAGTCGTTTTAGGAGCTCTCTTGCACACCCCTGCCGGCTGTTCCTGGATCACTCGGCAGACATGTTGGCTGCATGGAGTCTTACTCTACTCTTAGACTCCGTGCAAGCGTTCGTGAATCCAGCCCTATGTCTGAGAGATACAATCTAAACAAGTAAGGACCTAGGACAGAGCCCTGTGGAACACCCTGACTGTAACCAAGGATTTCAACTGTCCAGTTGCTGTTTGATACTTGCCATGTCCTATTTGTAAGCCATGCAGCTATCCATCTTGTCAAGAGTACATCAATACCTAGTTGTTCTAATTTATTAAGCAGTGTTTTGTGTATGATTCTGTTAAATGCTGAAGTTAAATCTATATAAATAACATCACAGCACAAATTTTCATTCATAGCTGTTATATTGTTATAGGATATCATGCTACAGGTGGTAGTAGATCAAGTTTCAACATATGCATGCTTACCACAGTTATTGACTAAAATATGAAAAATATATAATAAATTTTATAACCTAAATCACAAATAAACTGTGATATCTGTACACGTGTACAGCATACAGATATTTTATCATCTTAAAATGAGGTTTTACTCAGCATATTGGCAAGTGCCTTAGTAGACTTTATGACAAAGTAAGAAAATAATTATCATATTTTTCATAACCTGGGTCATAACATGTAATATCTGTACATCTGAGTACAGCATACAATTAGTTATTTTACTCTGTTGTAAGTAGTGAAAAAGGTTTTCATAAAATTTAATAGAGTTTTACTTACCATAGTGGCTCTACTTCATCATGGTTATTTTCCATCCTTTGTCATCAGGTACATGTTGCCAGTATATCATGCATTGCTGCCTTCATGTCACTCTGCAGATTAATCAAGAAGAGGTCAATGCCATCTTCTTTTAGGTGAACACCACCACTTCTCAAAAGGTGAACATCTTCTGCAGTGATGCTGTTATGGCTGGTTGTTGATCTGCCGACCCTGTGCATCAAATCATGCATAAACCCATTCTGTAACCATTTGGCCTTGAGCACTGCCAGTTGGCTGTTTGCATTGCTCCAGTTCAGGGGAGGATTTATGTCAGACCACACAAAATGACAATGTAGCCACCATGACTATGTATATTCAAAAATCACCTTGATTTTAAACCTCCGTTCTCCAGGTGGATGAGGGATGACATCGTTCACTCCAATGTGCAATACAAGAATGTCAGGTTCAGGGTAGATGGAACACTTCTCTTCCAACAACAGCAGGAGTCTACTCCAATGCACACCTCTTCTTGCAATCCAGTGTACCTTCACGCTAGATGTGGGGAAGCTAAAGTTGTGGTATTTGTAACTTCTGGAGGCATGGCTGGCAGCCCAGTGAATGTAAGAATGGCCACACACCCACATTCTCACTTGTAGTTCCCTTGCTCTTGAAACTATGTCACTGTCACAAGGTAGAAGCACCTGCACAGAGAAGAAATGCAAATAGGTTACTGGTGATGTTTGAGAGATTTATTGGGTTACTACATATACATCTATATAATATGCATTACCTTGTTTGCCAGTTTGAACCTTCACTCCTATCCACAGTGGCATTATTCTTTTGATAAGGCTCATTATTTGCAATGATAATGCAGAGGTACATACCTAAAAACCAGAAAAAAAATACTGGTACACACTATCAGAATGGCAGTGGGTACAAATCACTGTAAACAGATACATTCTTGCCCTAGCCAAAATACTGCATTAATGGATACTGACAGAAAGGGCATGTGTAAAGAGAAAAAGCAGGGTCAGGACTACCATTCCACTAAGGAACCCAGAACAGGCATGGGGCTTCAGTGTCACTCAAGGACATCTGAAGTGTCCCATACCTGTGCCAGCTACCTACTCGGACTGACAATACCAGTACTGTATCATGACTTCCTTTAGTGTCAGCAGTCTATCTTACCTATGCTTTTTCCATTTCCATGTGTCCTTTCAGAAATTAACATAAGGAATCAAAGGGGGGGACTAATCTAATGTCTCTTATCCTGACCTAAACACATTTAATCTACCTGAGGGGAGGGAGAGTGACAGGAGTGCTACACAAAGAGTACATGAGAAAAGAAATAGACTTATATACACTTCTTCTTTTTGCATGTGCCCTTTCAGGAACAGAAAGAAGGCATCACAGTGGCATCCTTGAAGCCATGCATACCCAGGAAAGCAGCACAATGGGACTGAGCTGAAGAGTCTGCCATCTTGGACGATCCTAAGAGTCTTGGTGTTTAGGTATGACTACATAACTTTATTTCTGTCATACATTGCATACTGTACATTTTCTGCTACCAGCAATCCTCAAGACCTTTACGGCCATGGTATTTGCCAAAGCATTCAATACACAGGTTGATCTTGCAAGTCGGGCATCCCCATGATGGTTCAGCTTGCTGGCACAGTTTTTGCATCTTGATTTCCGCCATTTCACTGGAAAGTGTGAACCATGCTCAGATTGGTTCATGGGCTCTGGGACAGTAATCTCAATGTATCTTTTCCTATTCTTGTAACTGGCAAGAAGGTGCATACCTATGTTCCTTTGAAACTGTTAGTGTATTGCCGGAGTGATGCATCTAGAGCATGACACCTGATGGTGGCTCATACTTTCATGAAATATAATGAAGCATTCACTATGGCCACATCCCATAAGAACAAGTACAGCCACCATTTGTGGGCCATCTTTGAAGTTGGATTCTGTGTCATGAGCTGATCGACTCATTCCTCCCCATTCATGTAAGAGTTGTACATGTTTACAACTGGTGGACATGGCACTGATGCCTTTGTTCCATCATGCTTTCTCCTGCATGTGCTAGAAACTGACAAGGTTGAGTTACTATTAGTTGACAGCAGAAATACTGGGTTGTTAGCCTTCCATTCAGTAGCCAGCAGTGGGCCACTCAACTGCTTATAGTACCCTCATGGTACTTTAACCATGGCCTGTCTGCTGAATGTTAGAGGCCATCCTGACCTGTTGATGTGCATGGTTCCACAGCAGTATAGACCATCTTGCTGCAATTGCTGTGCCCAAGGGACACAGGTAAAGAAGTTATCAAAGTAAATGTGATGCTTCTTGCCAGTCAGTCCCCTAGTTAAGTCAACCACAACTCAGTGTGCCAGTCTGACCTCTGTATTCTGCTCTTCCTTTCCAGTGTATACCTGAAATTCATGTACATACCCATTGTAAGAGTCTGACAGCACCAATACCTTAATGCCATTCCTGCCTGGCTTACTAGACATAAACTGTCTAAATGTCAAATGTCCACGGAAGCCAACCATGGCTTTGTCTACTGCCACCTCAAGATGCATATTGTGCTGTTTTCTGCATGCATGAAGTACTACATCCAGTATTGGTCATGCATGATGTAGCTTGTCATGACCCACAGAGCCGTATGGTAGGCTCAGGCAGTTGTCATTGCAGTGGAAATACTGATGAATTTTTTCAAACCACTCTCGGGTTATGTACTCAGCTATTGGGAAGTGACCATATACATGATGTGTTTCCCAGTACTGCATCTATTCTGAACATGTACAATAGACATGTATATTCTAATACTGAGAACTGTGTGTATATCTCTAGGACAAACAGGATTCCACCGCTTATCAACCTGATGACAAAGCTACTGCCAGCACAGCTATCTGGAATTTTGTAAATAATAATATGTCATTTGTGAATATCAACATGATTCATATAAGATGTTTGTGTTACAAATGTATTAGAACTGTATGACAGGTGTATATCAAACTGCTGGTACAGAAGTGTGTGTTGAAAAGGTTTTTGCAAAGTGCTTAAAATGTAACCACAGCATGCCCTACTGGAATAGAACAGAAATGTATCTGCACTATTGTAACTGTTTAGATGTATATATTTTAACAGTGGAAATTGGAATACAGAAGGTTAAGTTCAGAAAAATAGCTGAAATTAAATTACTTTATGGCCATGCAATAAAAGAGATGTTATCTTTCAGTTTCAGTGCAGTAACAAACACAATGTCTAGGACTATGGAACTTTCTGTACTGTCTTGGGAGTGTTTTATTGTTTTATGACTTCCAAGTACCAAGATCTGAGGAAAAGCCTTTGCCTGTGTATTTTGACAGGTAGATGCTAAATGCTAGTAGCTGCAACAATGGTTGTTTTTCCCATGGGATAGAGTCAAATGACAAGAAATTATGTTATTCTGCAAGCTATCCCAGCAGTAATATTTGAGATATTAATTTGGAAAGTCTCTTAGTGAGAGACTGTATTCTGTATCCTGTTGTGGACCCGACAAGAGCCATTCACCACACATCTGCCTTGCTGCTCTAATTAAGTGTATTAGGGTATAGTAATTCTCTTAGATAGAGTCAAGAATATAGCAAAACTTAATGTAGATTTTTTTTTATTTATTTATTTGAGACTGTCCTGCAATGTTGTTTTAAATATTTCCTGTGATTTTGAACTCTGATATTACTGTACATATATATTTAGCATTGTCTTGTTCTTTTATTATTTATTATTAAATATATTTAAACCTTTCATTGTGGCTATTTGTTAGATATATTTAAGTTCTGAGAGTACTTGCATATTTATTTGGTGACACTGTAGGCCACTCCTAATAGTCTTGCTCTTGGTCAAACTATCACATGTATTAATAGTAATATTACACAATAAGAGTGGACACCCTTTGTTAAGGGCCTTAAAGTAGCTGATAAGGAGTAGCTGGTGGCAGGGAAAACTACTATATAGTGTGGGCAGAAGGGGGCATAGCTAGTAAACCTGTGCCAGCCTTTCCCAGGTGTGTGTGTGTGTGTGTGTGTGTGTGTGTGTGTGTGTGTGTGTGTGTGTGTGTGTGTGTGTGTGTGTGTATAAATCAAACCTCAAAGAGTGTGTGTGTCAGCTACTTGGGCAGGGACACAAAGCCCTGGTTGGACAGAAAGGGTGCTGGAAATCTTGGCTTGGTCACTCATCTGAGATCTCAACATTATAGCTGTACCAGTGGGGGTCTTATTGGGGATCTGGAGAAAGAGGGAGAAGTCAGCCCTGGACCGACTGTGATCTCTGTGTGCTCTTAAGGGAAATTGCACTTGATGCAGAAAGCTGCATCTGGAAATACTGTGTGTGTAAGTTGTCATCCACCCAATGTACATCCCCACTAGTGTTAGTGGTGAGGATTGAGACTCCTTGATTACTGGAACAATGGTGGGGCATCATGATGGGGCATCACAAACCTTGCCTGCTGCAGCCTGCCTCTGTGCAGTTTAGCAATTAGTTTCATTGGCAATAAGAATGTACAGCTCCTCTGGGAATATCAAATTCATGAAGGCCATCTCTGTGCTATCTGAGTCCAGGTTGGATACAGGGCCTACCGGACCTACAATGTCATCAATGTGTACTGCTGTGAGACATTTTTCCCATGTGATCTTACATGGTGGGCATGCTGGATGTACCTTAGTGGATAGTCTGGCACACTTTGGAATGGAAAGTCCTGTATGGTTTATAGATGGTGCTCTATGATCATTCTCAGTACCAGCTGTATTGCATGCACTTGTGAGTGAAGTACTAACGGACATTCCATGCTGAGGCACCATCATATCCTTGCTTGACAAGGGGCTACTTCCACTCAGATCTAGTGGATTTTCTCTATCCCAATCCACATACTACCCTGAACCTCATGTACAGTAGAAGGCACATCCATATCCTTGTCTGCACTTGAAGTGGCCTGGACAGTGGAGGACTTCATAGATCTGTCAGTGATAAGATACCCATTCTTGAACACAGATAGAGGCAAGTCATCCTCTGTGTCAAAATCATATAGAACTTGATGACCACTGGTGTGTGTGTAACATTCCTTAGCAGTGCAAGTGGTACCACATCCTCACTATTGTGTTCAGTCTCACCATCACTTGTCAAGTCTTCTGTGGCTGTCCCAGTGGTCTGTCTGGAATGGCTGGGACAGGGGCATCATCCTTATCAGTGGCAATGGTCTTCTCACAGAGAAGTGCAAGTGGAATCTCATTGTCTGTGTTGTAATCTTCATCTTCACTTTGGTTTGAATTATGTCATGGGAGGAGGTCCACACCCATATCTGAACTACTGCTACTACCATCAGTCTGTTTTTTCATCCAACAAGTAAATTTTCTTGATTTCTCCTGAAGGGATGGCATCTTCACTGTTGGACATGTTGCTTTTCACTTGCACTTACAGCTAAAAAACACAACAGTGCAAAACAATGATCTTACTTACCCACACTGAGGCAGTTGGAAAGCATCACAGCAGAACACTATATAGTGAGTATGTGAATGTTGCAGTAATTCACAAAAATAGGAACCATATAATAAAATAAAATATGGACCATCTAACTCTGTCTCCTGTTTCTAAATCACCCGCTTCTCTCCACCCAGTTGAGCTCCAAACAGCAAACTGTAAGCTCAATGACCATAAAACCTTAACAATTGCTGCAATCTACATATCTCCTGGAGACAACATCTCATTAATAGAACAAACTCTTGTATGTCTCTCCCATAGCGTAACTAATGAAACTACTCTGCTAGGTGATGCTATCATTAATTGGATGTCTCTATCCTACAAATCTCCCTGCTCATTCATCAGTCTACACAGTTTTATTCAACTTGTCACCATGCCCACACACCTTAACAAGCCTTCCAACTCATCCTCTATCATTGAGTAGATACTAGTGTCCAATCCTGACTTCTACCACCACCCAGAAACTCTACCTGACTCCATCAGTGACCATTCCCCGATCTGTGTCCAGGGATACTCTCCCCACCCACCTCCAAAGACCACAAAAAATCAAAGAATACTGAAGGTTCACAAACATTCTTCCTGAAGATTTCAGTAACATGCTCTCTTCTATTAACTGGTCATTCCTACATCACCTTCCCCTAGATGAAGCAGTACTCAGATTTAATTCTATATTTCTTAACATACTGAACTCACTTGCACCTCTTCAAAAAGTAAGAGTAAAATCCACTAATCCCCTTGGTATCCCAGGCCACACAAACTCTCATGCACAAAAGGGGCAAAGCCTGGAAATTCTGGACAAAGACCAAACCCCCCATCCACCTCAAAACCTACAAAGAACTTCATAAATTCTCCAAAATACAAGTCTACCATGACAAGAATTTTTTTTTACCTAAAACCACAAACATCTTACCAAAACAACCCAAAAAAATTCTAGAACACTATCAATCAAATCCTCCACCTAAGTGACCCCAATACGCCTAACCCCTGTCCAGATAACACTCCCATTGAAACAGCTACCTCACTTAACACCTATTTTATTGATAATATTAGTAAACTTATCCCAAATCCTAACTTCTCTAACTTCACCAACCCCCCCTTCCATTTCTAACCAAAACAACTCCTTTTCCCTCTAACCAGTGTCTATAAATTACATTGAACACATCCTCTGTAAACTTAAACCTTGCTGTCATTCTGTGGACAACCTACCTCCATTCTTTCTTAGACTTCCTGCAAACTTCATAGCCTACCACATATCCATACTCATCAACTACTCTCTACCTGAATCTACTATCCCTTCACTAGGGAATCAGTTCTTTATTATACATATTCAGAAAGGAGGTAACTCTACTGAATTTGCTAACTACCGCCCCATTGCTATATCATCCCCACTGTCAAAGATATTTGAAAAATGTGTGCACAAACAAATCCTGAACTATCTACTGCTCAAAAACTTACTCACCCTTACTCAATATGGATTTCATCCTAACCACAGTACTTCTATGGCCCTAATCTTCTTTTCCCACTCCCTCCCCCTTGCTAGAAACTAGAACAAATTAGTCTTCTGCCTCTTCCTCGACCTCTCTAAAGCATTTGGCACTGTCTCTCACCCCATCCTCCTTTCCAAGTTATCTGACCTTTTCTTCCTCATCCATAGCCTGGTTCTCCAGCTACCTCTCCAAATGGCAACAACTTGTAAAATGGCTCTCTGCTCTATCTCCCTTCCCACTCATCCAAATGGGAGTCCCATAAGGATTTATCCTTAGCCCTTTGCTCTTCAACATCTTCACTAACCCTCTCTCTACATTCTATCTTCTCTACTCTCATACAATACGCCACTGACTCTACCATCACTACTGCTGATACCATCTCTGATCTTCACACCCTCACCCAAAATTCCTTCAACCCCATCGAAAAATTACTCACTAACAACCAAATTATTCTCAACCCCCCAAAACCTAAACGTCTTTTATTCCTCCCCAAATCAGTCTCCCTCCACAAATCTACCTTTTGTGTCACCTCATTTAACAACATTACAATCAATGTAGAACCCCATACAGATCTCCTAGGGGCCATCATAGATGACCAACTTAAATCTGACCTTCATGTCCACCACTGCATTAAGAAAACCCATAAAAAACTAGGACTACTCTACAGAAATATGAAGGTCCTTACTAAAGGTTCTAGAGTCACACTAGGACATGATTATCTTCTCCCCAGTCTCCTCTATGGCTCACAAATCTTAACTAACCTAAAGACTTCTCTACTAGCCAAACTCGGAAGCGCCTATAATAAGATTGCATGGTTTGCTGCTAATCAGTCCCCTAACTCACATCACTGTCTTTCACTCTCTCCCTTAAACTGGCTTGAGCTCCTTCATGAACTACTACTGTCTCAACTATCTATCATTTATTCTATTCTCTACAAACCTACCACCTGCCCTAGCATCTCCTCTCTGGTCACTCTCTATACTCCAGCTATAACCCTAAGGAGCTCTAGCCTACAACACTTTGAAATCTTTAAGCCCAAAAATAACTTTGGCCAAAACTTATATAGCTACTCCTCTGCCCAAAACTGGAACAAGTTTCCCTTGACATCAGAAAAATAATAACAACACATAAATTCAAAAAGGCTCTTAAACAACATCTTCTCAATAACTCAACTTGTAACTGTAACTCCTAGCCAGTCTTTAACAACACTGACTTAACTTGCCTACTGATGCAGTTCATTGCCAGATTGTCTTTACTGTCTTACACTCTCTACTGAGCCTCCTTTAAAAAAATTATGTTTTTGTTCATTGTTTTTCACTGACTTGACATTGATACTGTGTAACTTGTAAATAACTGATCCACTGTTTCAAGTAACTGCTCTGTGACATAGCTTGTCTGAAAACAACTAGGACACTGCTCCTACGCACAGTACTAATACTGTAAAATGTACATAGGCTTACTGCTGCTTCTAGCAAGCATATATTGTGTTACTCACTGTATTTTATTCATTTATTTGTACTTATGTATTTTATGTATTTTATACCTTTATATGTACTTTTTCGTTATTGTTTGTCTGTTACTAATTGTACATGCTGTTGTGGAGCTTTTTTCCTCAGGCCTACGCTGAAAAAGAGCTTTTGCTCAGTCAGACACTCCTGGTCAACAAATGTCAAATAAATAAATAAATAAATAAAACCACAATGAATACCTTAATTCATCAAAGAGATAATGACTTTTAGTAATGTGAATAACAATGGCAGCTGCTGAGAGTTTTACCCGACAAGTGATAATGACAGGTATTGTCCAAATATATGGTCCATGCTTGCTGGAATTAGTGTGTGTGTAATAAGATTTCTCTCACTGAAGACCATCACTGATTAGCATCATACACACAAATAATAAAGTCAGATATCAGAGTAGAGAGTGCAAACACAGAAGATACCAAGTGTCAAGCACTGACTAGTTAAATACTACTCTGTTTGGACCCTAAACCATTTGGGGACTAAAAAGGGGGTCATCCGCAGAGATGTAAATGCAGTATATGAGGGAGAGAACAACTGCCTTATTCATATAGATTCAAAGGTATTTACGAGGCTAACTACCACAAGGGCCTTTTTAAGATGAGAGTTATATACATTTTTATGTAAGTGTTATGGATAATTTCTAACATAAAGGAATTCTGCACAGTCAGTAAGCTCCCTTCATTCTAAATTTTAGAAAAAACACAACAGCAAAAACAAAGTAGCAGGTATAAAACTCATGTACAATTTTCTTGTACTAAGAAGTTGAGAGGTATGCCTCAGAGAGAAATGGTAAGAAATTAGTCCTGAAACTGGCTATATCAGTTATATATAAAATTAAATTAATATGTTAAAGATACACATTAGTGTTACTGTTGTCTAGTGACTCAAAAACTAGAAGGAAAGCAGAAGCAACTTTTAAGGCTGAAAACACATCTGGAATAATAAATAAATGCAAGTAAAATTCCTATATCTCTGTATGGCTGTGTTCAATTACAACTGTATGTTCTGAAATGACATTTCACTGCTGATGTCAGCTGTCATTTTTCCATTACCCTAGATGTTTGTGTGTGTGGTGTTGTGTGTTGTGTGTGTGTGTGTGTGTGTGTGTGTGTGTGTGTGTGTGTGTGTGTGTGTGTGTGTGTGTGTGTGTTTGTGTGTGTGTGTGTGTGTGTGTGTGTGTGTGTGTGTGTGTCCACATGTTTTGTTTTCAATCTCTAGTTTGTGTATTTCAGTTTACAGGCTGTATTTTTTGTTTCTGTTTAACAAGACAGTAGGGAAATCAATGACTGACAATACACTTTTACTGAATTGCACCTTGCAATGATGTTACTTCTTAAATTCCAAGACTGAGTGTTGAATCCTCTGGGGCTTGGTTTATGGGGGCTGTTGGATGAAGTAGCCTGTAGCAGGAAATGAAATCACTGGAGAAGAAATCACTGGAGAATGTCTGCTGCTGCTGGGGAAAACTACTTATTTAACCCCCCAACATATAAGTGTGAGGTGAAGGAAATGTTATGTTATGAAATGTTATGTTATGCTATGGTGGCTAACACTGTTTTACTTGTTGTACACTGACAATACACTGTAACAATAACTTAACTGTGCAAGGTGACAAATGTAAAGATTAAGATTTTAAGATACTTGCTTGTCAGCTGTTTAACTTCTAATCATTTTAACAGCTTTCAACCACATATATCCCACGATTCATCTAAGCATTTTAGTTGAGAGTAAACAACTACTGTTGTTAAATAGTTATTTCAAATAATACTACTACTGTTCATTTTTTCCAGGGTCGGTGGGTTAATGCATTTTTTTTGTTTTGATTTGTTTTTTGTTTTTTTTAACGCTGCCTGTCGCCTGTCAAGCTTTAGCAATTAAATGCTAGTATAGCTAATCTAATGCACCTTACATCACTCTTCCACAAATAAGATTAAAAGCTGTTAGACTATCCTCTAATACTTTTTTTTGACAAACCAAACACACAAAGAGACAAAAAACAAAAACAAAAAAAAAAGCACAGCTGAAAGTTTATGGGCAATATTATCTGCATACTCTACAGTAGTTCTGCTACCCTCACCATTTTTAACTTGCGAACACATATATACAACATATGCTACAGATATGCAGACTTCATTGCTGGACTTTTAAGCTATGGCTCTATTTTCAGAACACCAAATGCACTAATTGACTCTGTGGCAGCACATGTTAGTACATTGATACATTCCTTTTTTGAGGGCCATATGGTACTGGGTTTGAATACAGGTATATCTAATACTTTAAAACATGTTTTATTACAGAGCAATAATGGAATTACATGAATTTTTAATACGAGATATGTTGTTGTGTGTTTGCATAGTACAGCCAGGTTAAGCGGCATTGCACACAGTAACTGCAGCTTTTGCTGCCCCTCACAACTGGTGTGCGATGCGCACCTCTACGCAAACACAGAGCCCAAAAAGTGAAGGAATCCATTACTTCTCCAGCATTGCTAAAGTCTGATAGTTAGTATTCAGTCTGTGGAATACACCTGCTACTTAACTGAGTCTGTGGCAGCAGGTGTTAATGCACTGAATGCAAGGATACAGCCATTTTTGGAACCAGATGGTACTGGGTTCAAATACAACTGAATCTAACACTTTTAAGTTCTTTCATATTACTGTTTGCTGTGCATTGGTGTACAATGCACACCTTCGCCTAATAGTACATTAAAGAAAAGAAAATGGAGAAGATAGGACAGTAGTGAAATGGAGAGCAAGCAGAGGGAAAAACTAATGGAAAGCAATATAGGAATGTGCAGGAGGGAGGTAGGAAAAAACCATAGCTATCCATTTCGTCAGCAAAACTGATAATATATGCAGAATATTAGCTGAATTTGGACTGTCACCTCCAGAAAGAGGGGTGACTACAACAGAATCATTTTGTATAGACAATTGAACCAAATCAAGTGTGTCAAGAAGACGTGTGCGAAATGGAGAGCTATGTGTGGGGTGATTGTTTTTTGTAGGACAGGTGCCCACTTTTTGTTTTTTTTTTTAGGAGAGAGGAATGTTGGGGAAGGGATGTAGGTATATCTGGGTCTGGTAAATTGTGTAGGTGAGGAAGCAATTGCAGACAGACAAGACAAACAAGACAAGACACAGGAACTGTGATGGACACAAGATGGCGGTGGACACCATGTGTGGGGTGAGGGTGGGGACATCCAGGATCCTTGGACATCAATCTGATTGACAGTGAGAATTGAGTCCTCACCCACAGGACTGTTATTATGGGCATCTCATTCTGCCACTGGCTGGAGCACTCGACATCTGCTTTTCCTCCTCCTGGTTCTATGTAAAATGAGTGAGAGCAGCCTCTTTATCTGGCATAGGTGTGCACCAACAGTGTGGTGCACAACCCTATGCACCATCCCTGGCAGTTCAGAGTGGGTGTTAAACTCACCACCCCTGCCACTGTTCCCAAAAGGTACCACTGGCCTATCCTCTGGGCCAGAATTACCTGAGGGGGCAGGTAGTGCAGGGGCAGCAGAGGTGGTGCTGCCAGGTGGGCTCCCAGATGCGCTGGGCAGTGGTGCTGTGGCCAGTGGATTGGTGAACAGGTGGATCCTTTGGGGCAGGCCTACCCCACTGTGCTGCGGAGCATTTTGTGATGTGGTACACATAGATGACATGGACACATTTTGACACACATAATGAAATAAAACAACAAAAAAAATTAGATAGAGATAAGGGTTGGAGTGAGAGAAAAAAGATATGATTAGTACTTTCACATGTAATATATAATGCATTAATACAATGATTTGACTCTATTACCTTAAAATTTACTGACATTTATGCAGGCATACCTAAGTTTCATGAAATCTTGGAAAGTGAGTGGATACCTGAGGAGTGGAGAAGTGTTTTGGTACTGATTTTTAAAAATAAGGGCAATGTGCAGAGCTGTAGTAACTACAGAGGGATAAAACTGATCAGTCACAGCATGAAGTTATGGGAAAGAGTAGTGAAAGCTAGGTTAAGAAGGGAGGTGATTATTAGTGAGTAGCAGTATGGTTTCATGACAAGAAAGAGCACACAGATGGGATGTTTGCTCTGCAGGTGTTGATGGAGAAGTATATTGAAGGTCAGAAGGAGTTGCATTGTGTCTTTGTGGACTTAGGGAAAGTATATGACAGGGTGCCTAGAGAGGAGTTGTGGTATTCTATGAGGAAGTCAGGAATGGCAGAGAAGTATGTAAGGGTGGGACAGGATATTTATGAGGGTAGTGTGACAGTGGCAAGGTCTGCGGTAGGAGTGACAGATGCATTCAAGGTGGAGGTGGGATTACATCAAGGATCAGCTCTGAGCCCTTTCTAATTTGCGATGGTGATGGACAGGTTAACAGACAAGATCAGATAGGAGTCTCTGTGGATTATGATGTTTGCAGATGACATTGTGATCTGTAGTGAGAGTATGGAACAAGTGGAGGAGACCCTGGAGAGATGGAGATATGCTCTAGAGAGGAGAGGAATGAAGGTCAGCAGGACTAAGACAGAATATGTGTGTGAATGAGAGGGAGGATAGAGGAATGGTGAGAATGCAGGGAGTAGAGTCGGCGAAGGTGGATGAGTTTAAATACCTGGGGTCAACAGTTCCAAGTAATGGTGAGTGTGGAAAAGAGGTGAAGAAGAGAGTACAGGCAGGGCAGAGTGGGTGGAGAAGAGTATCAGTAAGAGTGAAAGGGAAGGTGTACAAGAGGGTAGTGAGATCAGCTACGTTATCTGAGTTGGAGATGGTGACATTGATGAAAAGACAGGAGACAGAGCTGGAGGTGTCAGAGTTAAAAATGTTAAGATTTGCAATAGGAGTAATGAGGATGGACAGGATTAGGAATTGGTATATTAGAGGGTTAGCTCAGGTTGGACAGTTTGGAGACAAAGCCAGAGAGGTGACATTGTATTGGTTTGGACATGTGCTGAAAAGGGATGGTGGGTATATTGGGAAAAGGATGCTAAGGATGGAGTTGCCAGGTAAGAGGAAAAGAGGAAGGCCTAATATAAGGTTTATGGATGTAGTGAGAGAGGACATGCAAGTGGCTAGTGTGACAGAGCAAGATGCAGAGGACAGGAAGAAATGGAAACAGATGATCCACTGTGGTGACTCCTAATGAGAACAGCCGAAAGAAGACGTTAAAATTTACTGTTAAGACTACCACCTCCTAACAGATAACGTATTACTTTTAAGACTAGCAGCTCCTAACAGATGCACACTGTACTACAGTTTGCAGCAAGTACTCCTTTACATGTGCATATATTGCACATATGCATGTTCCAGTTATCCAGATTACAGTTTACAGCAGGGCATGTGTGCCACTGGTATAGAGCTTTTACTTTAAACCTTTAAGTTACATATGATTGAAGAATTAACAGTTTTTGTATAGTTGGGACGTGTGGTATTTTAACCCACCACATCTGACTAAAGTCTAATATTGCACTCTTGGTTTGTGCTACAGACTAATACATGCATACTTGCTTTTACAGTGGGAGCATGCAAGTTCAATTTGATACAACTGTATAAAATAAAAAACAAGATATCTTCATTTGTGCTACAGACTAATGCATGCATATTTGCTTTTAAAGTTCAGATATGCATGCTCAATTTGATACAATTGATTTGACTGGTATAAAATTCCAAGCAAGTTATCTTTAACTTTTAATGGTACAATAACAGTACTCGTCTTCTGCATACACACCACATGCCTCCCTCAGCCTCGCCAGTCTAGCAGCATGGGTCCTAATATTGCACTCCCTCTCAGTCACAGCTGTGGAAAAACAGAACAGAATACCATTATGAATACCAGTCTTGCTTATATTCAACGTTTAAGACTTACAAGTACTCCATGTAGTTGATACTTACACATCTGTGGGATACCCTCTGTCCTAAATTCCTAGATCCAGGCATCAAGGGTACCTCTCTTCCTCCTGTGGAGGTCACTGTAGTGCTGTCTACAGTGTTCACCAGTGTTGGGGATACCGGTGGCACTGGTCACAGCCTGGGCCAAACTATCCCAAACCTCTGTCTTAAACTGGCTCTCAGAATAGTCCTTCTGCACCAGCCTGGCATGTGTTCTTTCACTAGGAGTCCAACAAAAATCTTGGACTCCTGGAAAGAAAGTGGTGCACACTGCACACATTCGCACAAACACAGTACTCTGGGGGGTGTGATGGTAAGTGGTGCACAACAGTGGCAAACAATGTAATTTCAAGGTTATTTAATGTGCAGGCAGTTGTATAAGTGTCTTACTTAAATGTGAAGGCCATGCCACTCCAGGCAGAATAAATATGCTTACAGGAACATAGTACACACTATAACCACAGTCATACATTTGATAATAAATGGGCAATACATAAATGAATAAATAAGTAAATAACTGATACAATATTAGTATCTCAGCCCTCATAATTATAAAAATTAGTATCAGCTACACTATATGTCAAGTGTTATTAGTGAGAGTGACTATAATGGGAAGTGAAACAACATTAAATGAGCATGAAATATGCTACATTTGATCACAGGACAATGTGTATGGTAGTTCTACACTGACATCTCTCACGACAAGAAGGTTGAAAAAATACTTGTCCATGTTGTAGTGCATTGCTATAAACTGCAATGTCAAAACAGTAAAACAAACTTTCCACACCATCTGGAGTCCGGCACTGCACTTAACACCTGCTGCCACAGGATTAGTTGCATGACATTCATATTATTAAGTATTCCATTTCTTGTGTATGATGTGACATTACATGTGGAAATATTAAACAATGAAGGCCCTATCAGCACTTCAACCCTGGTGTCTCAGTACTTTTTCCACACACATATATCACCTACACTACAGAAAGTAATATCAAATGTTGTGTCATATGTAATGCACATCAATCTGGTAACATGCAGAACTACAGCTATTGACCCATAAGCCTAACCAGCTTTATCTGCAAGGCTAGGGAAGGGATTAGCATGGACTTTATCCACAGGGACATAGGTGACCTTCAACATACTTGAGTCAACCCATGTTGTGTTTGTCAAAGATAGATCTTGCCTACTGAATATTGTGGACTTTTTTGATATTGACCCTGAAGACCTGACTGACAGATAGCAGGACATAACACCTATGTTCAGTTATCCAAGGCCTTTGACATTATCCCCCATTCATGTCTCATAGTGAAAATGTCCCATCTTGGAATTAAACCATACTGTACTACCTAAATAGCCAACTGGCTCACCAACAGAACACACACTCAAAGTTGGGCACTGCACTCCCCACTAGCCAATTACCAATGGAATATATCAAGGATCTGTCCTTGTCCCTCACCTGAGTGTTAACTACTTCCCTGAAGTGCAAGCAATGGTAGGTGGCCTGTGGTTTACCACGTTTGCAGATGACTATTAATTGGACACAGTCATATAGATTGCCCCAATGACGGTAACATATTACAGAAGGGGCTGACAGAGATAAATGATTGGTGCCAACCTCACAGACTGAACCTTGCAGCAAACAATGCCTCATTGTCCCCTTTGGCAATGAAGTGCTATTGCTAATTATGAAATACATAGCACCCCTCTCAGCTCAAACACAGTGTTATGAGACTTGGGAACTCATGTTCATAACAATCTACACTTTCATCAGTATGTGTCCATAATGGTAAAACACACATTCTGCATTGCACACATCATACATATAGACATCACATCCAGGACCAGGGTAGTCATACCTTTGCTGTACTCTACCCTTATCACACCAATAATGGAGTACAATGCCCACATCTCTCTGTAGCTCATCAGACACCTGCAGCAATTGGAGAGAACACAGGGTGCCTGGCAGACTCCCAGGCCTACAAATGTGACATACATGGAAAGACTGACATACCTGTACTCGGTATCATGCAGGATGCTGAGAGATGACATATGGCTCCCCTACAGAGTAGTCTCAGACCCTGCCCTTCTGGAAATGATGGACATCTTCAATTCAAATGGGTCAACTATAATTTGCCCTAGAGTTCTCAACCTAGTCTGTGACATAAACAGAGCATGCTGGGGAGACAGTATATTCCCACAATGATTCACACTCCTCTGTAATAGGCCCACCCCTGGATGCAAAGCAGTGCTCCTCAATGACTCTGTTCAAGCACAAACTTCACTACTGGTTGAGTTATTGTAAAGTCTCCTCTAGAGTGGCACCTATATCCCTCATAGATAGGCCCATTTGTTGCTGTTCACAAAATCGTTCTGCTAAGAACAACCATCTAAATATGCTTAATAAGGGTACTTGTGTTTTTAAAGACCTAGCCTTCAATTGTCTCATGTATACTGACAATCATGTACTCCTAAAACTTACAAATACAATATGTGACACATGCAACTATACAATGAATCTAAATAAATGTTCACTCAGGTAACAGCAAACCAGATATCAAACAGGTTGTTAGCACACACACTTCACCTCCTCAACAAACCAAGTGGGTGACACATAACCCCAAATATGCAGAGGCAGTCATTAAAACCTTACCAAAAGAGCAGAAACCTCACAAATGCAAAACTTCTGCTCATTACAGTCCCAATGGAACCCACTACACTAAAACAAATGTATCATTGTGTTACCCATTAAGGCCTTTAGGCAAAACATCTGAAAACCAAAGTCATAGTCATAGGAGAATCCATAGTGAGACACACAGTGGTCCCCCTCACCAGGTTGTACAAAGAGAACGTCACAGGTCAGCTGTCTGTCAGGTGCCAGGATTAGCAAAGTCGCACACATACTCAAGTGTCTCAACAGCAAGCACAATTACACCTCTGTCATACTCCATGTTGGAGTAACTGACTTCAGACATACCTCACTGGACTATATGAATAGAGATATGACTGATCTCTTAGATTATGTGTCCCAGACAGGTATGTCCGTAGCCCTAAGCAGCATTCTACCTTCACCCAGGATGATGCTTCAATATAAGCAAAAGAGTTATCGACTTCAACAATTGGTTTAGCTATTGGTCTCAGTCCAGGAGGATACAGTATTTGTCATCTGGGATGATATGGTCGACAGACCACATTGCTTTGCCAGGGATGGTTTTCATCTGTCACCTCTTGCCTTTCGGCTACTGGCAAAGGTACTTGCCTCCCTCATAGTGACTTTTTAAGCAATGTCATAAGAACAAAATTCCTGATGCAAACATATCCTCAAAAGACAAACTCAAGGCTATGCTGCTTAATGTTAGGAGTCTAAATGAGAAACTACAGTCAGTGGTGGCACTACTTACTTGGGAAGATGCTGATGTTTGTGCAGTCACAGAGATATGCTTTAAGGCCACAGAGAGTACTCAGGCCATGAAAGGCTATAATGCCTTCTGCACTTTCAGGCTGCAAAATGAATGTGAAAATACCAAAGGAGGAGGTGTATACATCTTCGTAAAAGACAAATACACCTCAAGACTGGTTAAGCAGTAAGACTCCCTACAGTTACTCCAAGTCCAACTAACTATAGGAGAGACCCCCCCTTCCACATCATTGTTAGGTACAGGTCCACCAACATGAACCATGAAAACCGTACAGTGCATTCCTGGACCTACTTGACTCATGCACAGTAAAGCCAAACCCCCTAGACATGGGTGACTTTAACTATCCTTCCATCGATTGCGATACATAAATGAGCTCGCACACGCTTGTCCTAAGGTTCATGCACTTTGTAAACACAAATGATCTAGAACAGTTAGTCTGCACTCCCACAAAGGTTTCAAATGTCATTGAGGTAGTACTCAACAACATGGGAGATCACTGCACCACCCCATTTGTGAGACCCTCCCTTGTAAGGTCTGATCATAAATCAGTCACATTCAATGTAACAATCTTACCTGCCCCCCCCCCCCATACAAAAGATTGAAATCTTTCTCTAAAGCAAACTATAGCCTCCTAAGCGGTGTCATAAATAGTTTAAAAACTCCAGACACCACTGACAGTAAAGACTCCTATATGGAGGTGTACACAAATGTCCCATATAAACATCTTTACAAGTGTATAGACTTAGACATACCAGAAGGTATCAAAAACTTGCTCACAAAAAACAAACCACCCTGGTAGGTATATAGCATAAATAGATTATACAACAAGAGAAAGAAACTGATGTCTAGGAATTAGAGGGAACAGAGAGCAGAAAAACACCTTCCATAACTTGAACAAGCTAATAGACATCTTGTTAAGTTCTCTAAAGCTAACTACAAAACTAAATTAGCATCCATATCTAAGGATAATCACAAGGCATTCATTAGCTATGTCTGTAATATAAAAGGGAAGACACAGCTTTGCACCAAATTCATAATGGATGTTGCCACTCGTACTGAACCTGAGGATATCACCAACCTGTTAGCAAACAGGTTTAGCAAACATTTCACACCTCTGTCTCCACCAATCATACCCCATACTTTATTTTCTGGAAAAAAAAAAAAATATATATATATATATATATATACTTGTTTCCCACCTTTCTAAGCTAGTATAGTCCAGTTTTCAGGTTAGTGCTAAATTCAGGGCTGTGTTACAAATCTCTGTGTTTGCCCATACCTTACTTGGATAGAAGGAAGTTTCTCTGTTCACCTGTGAGAGAGGGGAGCTTTGAGCAGCCTATCTGTCCCTGGAGGAGTGGTTTCAGCCCAGAAATTAGTAGTTTATTGGCCATTTTGGGCTAATCTCTCTCTCTTTCATTTCCCTGCTAGAAATACCATATTTGCCCGGTTTTGCGTCGGTTAGCTAGGGTAAAACTATTCCCGGCTCCACAAAGTCTCCTCTTCAATTTTTCCCTTGTAACTAGACAAACTTTCAGCTTAAGCACTCAAGCCATTCATTTCTCAGCCCAGCACTTGCTCAAAACTTATAGCAAGCACTTATAAACCCTAGCACTAGACCCTCCTGTACTGTACAGAAGGACAAGGCTCTCTATTCGACCTTACCAGCCATCCAGTCAAACAGTTCACTGTACCTATTGAGACATGTCCAAAGGGCAGTTTTAGGTGCACTCTCCAGTCCAACTGGTGAATCTAGGCATTTTGAGGCAATGTTACAACTGCCTCATGTAGACAGACAACACCCTCCTCCTACCACCAAACACTAATACATGCAAGAGATGCAGTCATACAGCCAAACTAGAGGCTAAGGTCTCTCAACCCAAGACTGGATCAGACAGTCAAGAGGAGAAGGGAAATACTTGCATCACACCACCAGTCTTACATAGATCCATTAAACCAGCACTGGCAAAAAACACACATAAATACATGAAAACATACTTGGATGCTCTAAATAAAAATCTGCAAAACCAACAGAGACCTCCAAAGCAAACATCCAAGCAACCTCCACCCAACACAAACCATGAAACACATACTTCACAAAACCAGTGTGCCATGCAATCACAGCCCTTAAGGCAAAATAACATACCCAACATACTAGTAATAGGTGACTCTATAGTCAGGCATACTGACGTCCCACTCACTAGGCTGAATAAGGAGAAGGTTATTGTTAGCTGCCTGTCAGGTGCCATGATCCGCCACATAACACAAGCACTCAGGTCACTCCAGAACAAGTACAAATATGACTCTGTCATTGTCCATGTTGGTGTGAATGACCTGAGCCATACCTCCCTGGACTACATGAAAAGAGACATGGAAGAGCTCTCTGATCACGTAGCCCACTCTGGTATGACCCTGACCCTGAGTAGCATCCTGCCCTCACCAAGAATGATATCACGGTATAAAGAAAAAATTCTCGATTTCAACAATTGGCTAAGTTTCTGGTGTCATTCAAAGGGGATCCAGTGTCTGTCCACCTGGGATGACATGCTCAACAAGCCTCTCTGCTTCACTAGAGATGGCTTGTACCTGTCACCCTTAAGCTTTCGAATACTGGCCAAGGCTCTTGCCACCCCCATAGTGCTTTTTTTAGGCAAGGCTCAAAAGACAAACCCACCGTTGTAAATAGCACAAGTAACAAAAAACTGAGGGTAATGCTACTCAATGCCAGAAGTCTAAACCTCAAATGCACGCACTCGAGGCACTCCTCAGTATGGAGAAAATCGATATATGTGCAGTAACAGAAACCTGGTTTAAGGATCCAGAGAGCACCCCAGCACTACCAGGCTACAACTCATACCATACATTTCGGCCACAGAACCCAAACCGAAATACAAAAGGCAGGGGTGTATCCATATTCATCAAGGATACCCACACCTCCAGGTTAGTGGCACAGCACGATGCTTCAGAGATCATCCACGTGCAACTAACAATGGGCAAAACTGCAATTCAAATTGTAGCTTGCTACAGATCACCCACCATGTCCCAGGACCCCTATTCCGCATTTCTGGAAACACTGGGAAACATAAAGGTCCTACCAAACACCCTAATATTGGGTGATTTCAATTACCCAAACATTAACTGGGAGAACTACTCAAGTACTAACTCCCTTGCCCAACTTTTCCTAGAATTTATAAACTCAAATGCCCTGGTTCAACTGGTCAACACTCCCACCAGAGGTGACAACATATTGGACCTGGTCATCACCAACATGGGCGACCGGTGTTCCACACCAGAGGTCAACCCCTCGCTGGTTAGATCTGACCATAAACAAATCACTTTGGATATCCATATTCTGCCCCCACCCCCTGGACAAGAAAACTACTGTGAAAAACTTTTCAAAAGCAAACTTCACGTTTCTTAAGACCGAGGTGGAAAGTTTCAAAGCCCCCATGCTGAAGGATAACACTGTTCAAGCTGCAAAATCCTTTACTAATGCATTCTATGGGAAGCTACAAGAATGCATGGATCATGCCATCCCAAGCAAAACCAAGACTCACTCCTCCAAGAAAAGGAAACCAGTCTGGTGGACTCCTGCCATAAACAAGCTATACAATAGAAGGAAGAAACTAGTACAGAAAAGAGTAAAATCCCAAGAAGCGAAGACATCCCTGATCAGTATCAGCAAGAAACTATGATCCCTCATAAAATCATCCAAGGCAAGCTTTGAAAGAAAAATTGCCTAGGACTCCAAAGATAACCACAAGGCATTCTTTAGCTATGTCAAGAATCTAAGTGGCAATGCTCAGATCTGATCAGAGTTAGTGCAGAATGGCACAAAATACACTGAACCGACCGATATCGCCAACATCCTAGCAGACAGGTTCAGCGCAAAATTCACCCCCTCTCACCCCGAAAAGGGCCAATAACCATACCAAAAGAATGTAGAGTCCCTGAAATCACAGACACTCAGGTTAAAACAGCCCTCTCCAAAGCCAAAAACACAGCATCAATGGGATCGGACGATGTCCCAGGCTGCGTCCTACACGAGTTCAAAGACGAACTAACCCCTCACCTAAACCCACTGTTCAAACTCAGCCTCTCCACAGGCTACATACCCATAGAGTGGCACACAGCAATGGTTATTCAGCTGCACAAAGGTGGAGCCACAACAGACCCCAAGAACTATCGCCCTATAAGCCTGACTAGCTTGGTCTGCAAGGATATGGCACTCATCATCATGGAACTCATTAACAGAGACATTGGGAACCTCCAAACACTGGACCCTACCCAGTTTGGCTTTGTTAAGGGCAGATCATGCCTCCTAAACCTGATGGACTTCTTTGAGACAGTTACCAAGGCTATAGACGAGGGAAAGGTGGTACACACAGCCTACCTAGACCTCACTAAGGCCTTCAACACCATTCCCTATTCTGATATTATAGACAAGCTCACCAGCCTGAACATAAATCCCTATGTCACAAGATGGGTTGCCAACTGGCTCATGGACAGAACCCACATGGTGAGAGTTGCGAGAGCTAGGTCCAACTCTAAACTGGTTACAAGTGGCGTTCCCCAGGGCTCAGTGCTAGGACCCCTCCTGTTCGGCATATACCTCTCAGAGGTACAGGCAAGCACAGGAGGACTATGGCTGACCAAGTTTGCTGACGACTGCAAACTAGGGGCTATAATTGACTCTCCAGCTGACATAGACATCCTCCAAAAGGGTCTCACTGAGACGGATACCTGGTGTCAAAATCATGGCCTCAAGCTAAATGCCAAAAAGCGCATAGCCATCCCCTCTGGAAAAAACAAAGTACCCACAAACTACCACATAGGAGGTAGTCCCCTAAATACAGAAGACATAATAAGGGATCTGAGGACCCAAGTAGATAGTAATCTCACCTTTGATAATCACATTGCCAAAGTGGTTAGAAAATCCTTCTACGTGGACCACCTAATCACAAAAGGGTTCGCATCCAGATCAAAAGAGGTCATTGTGCCCCTCTACTCATCACTCATCAGACCCATCATAGAGTACAACATCCCATTTGGGATGTACCTTACAAGACAGCTGCAACAGCTGGAAAGACCACAGAAGTACCTCACCAAGAGGATCACTGGCCTCCAACAGATGCCCTATGCAGCTCGACTGAAGAAACTCCAGTTGTACTCAGTTGCATACCGCCTACTCAGAGGTGATCTCTGCCTGACATACAAGACCATGTCCAACCCAGAATTGATGGACAAGCTCCACCTAAAGAAAACCTTATCTCCTCGAGCCACACACTCTAGGGATCTAAACCTCACCACAACAATAAATAGGACATGCTGGAGGGATAGATTCCTGTCCCAGAGACTTGCCATGCTTTGGAACAAGATCCCAATCTACATTAGGCAGAGCTCCTCGCTAACACTCTTCAAAAGAAACTTTGATGAGTGGATGTGAAACAGAAAGTTTACCACAGGGATCACTTCAGTGGCTCTGCTGAACAGAGGCACAGGGAACTAATCTAAGGGGGTGGTGAAAGCCAACACATTCTGGCTAGGCTTATAAATGCCTTCGGGCAGATAGCCTAGTACCCACCTATGAACCTAAGCATACCTGTCACCAGTTCTCTACCTATTATCTCCAAAGAACAGGTCATAACCTCACTGGTCAAGGCCAAAAACACTGCCTCTATGGAACCGGATAACATCCCAGGCTGCTTACTAAATGGTGTAAAGGAAGTGTTAGTGGAACCACTGGGTCCTCTCATCAACCACAGTCTAAGTAGTGGCTTTCTCCCAGCAGAGTAGAAAACAGCATCTGTAATCCCCTTGCACAGGAGGGGTCCCTCAACTGACCAAAGGAACTATAGACACATAAGCCTGACAGTCTTTGTCTGTAAGGCCATGGAGAGAATCATTTTGGACCTTATCAATAAAGACATTGGTGACTTTCAAATTCTTGCGCTGACCCAGTTTGTCTTTGATAAGGGCAGATCATGCCTGTTAAACCTAGTGGAATTCTTCAAGACTGAACCAAAGCCATGGATAAAGGTGTATCAGTACATACTGCCTATCTTGACTTGGCCAATGGCTTTATCAACTCAAGCATCACTGAGAAAATTCACCAGGCGTAGATTAAGCCATATGTCATTAGATGGGTAGGCAACTGTCTCACCAACAGAACACATACAGTCATAGTTGGGGATTTCACTTCTACCACCAGTCCTGTTACCAGTGGTGTTCCACAAGGGTCTGTGCTGGGCTTCTTACAGTTTGGAATGTATTTCTCAGAAATTCAGGCAATAACAGATGGCCTGTGACTAACCAAGTTCTCTGATAACTTCAAACTGTGTGCAATCATAGAATTCCCAAATTATGTCATATACTACAGAATGGACTGATACAAAAATGTTTGTTGCATAAGCCACACACTTAAAGTTAACTGAAAAAATGCACTATTATCCCATTCAGCAAAGAAGTCCCTGTAAATTACACTCTACCCCCCCACACCCCATTTTCCAAACCAATGTTGAGAGATTTGGGAATGCAGGTTAACAGCGACCTCAACTTTGATCATTATGTGTCCATAGTGGTAAGGTAGGTCTTTTATGTTACACACCTCATAAATAAAAGCATAGCATCCAAGATTAAGGATGTTACCAATTCAATGTACTTGTCCCTTATCAGACCAGTAATAAAATACAATGCTCCCTTTTGCAGGTACCTCACCAGACACCTGCAACAGCTGGAGAGACCTAAGGGTTTTTTTACCCAGAAAATTGAGGGACTTCAACACATGATCTACACGGGCAGATTGAAGACCCTGTCACTATACTCTGTATCATATAGACTACTGAGAGGCAACTTGTGCCTTGCCTACAAAGTGCTCTCAAAGCCTGTCTTAATGGAAATGCTGCACCTCTGTAAATCAAATGGGGCAAGACACACTCACTGTAGGGACCTTAACCTAGACTGCGACACCAACAGGACATGCTGGAGAGACATGTCTCCCACAGGTTGATACTCCAATAAAGCAAACTTCTAATTTATGTGAAACTGAGCTCCTCAATGACCCTATTTAACTCATTCAATCCAGTGCAGCTCAGGAAGTTTGCAAGGTAACTTCAGATGGGGGGAGCCTACGTCTTTTGACAGAATCAAATTATGTTCTCATATTTCAAACAAATGTTCATATCTCTGGAACCATAGGGGTTATGAAAGAAGTATAAATGGCAAACCTTTCAGCAAAAACTATTTTTATAGGGGTAGTACTCTTTAGGTTCTAGGTCTTAAACTGATAAGTCACAGTAAACACAGTAACTATTATGTTTGTAATATTTTGTAAACAACTTAACAATATGTCAGCAACCACTTAAGTTACACACATGCTGTTAGCAGCATTTTATTCATCTAGCTGAGAGCTTTCATATGAGGCTAATGAATTCTGTCTGCATTATTTGGTTGTTGAGATATTTAGAAACATCTGAAAATTATATCTATATAAATTAATATCATAAAAATGATAGTTAATATCTCTTTACCTGACTAGACAGAGGTCAAATATTAATGCAGTTGAGTTGACCATTGTGTAAGCTTTAAGATGAAATCTTATAAAACCTTGTGCATTGCATCAATAATTCCAAAACCATGCTAATATGAACAAGCAATATTTGACACCTAGGAACGTCAGCAGCAGTTAACTGCAGATGCACCTGGAGATGTCACTCAGATATAATGAGTTAAGCTTAACTTGGACAATTGGATGGGAAATCTTAAATTTACCTCAGGACTTTCACCTATGCACTCTTAGATAGGGTCAACCAGTGATGATCATGGATTCGCAAATATTGACTACATATCTTGGTTTATAAGGGAACACTGGTACAACTTATCTAGGCTTGAAAAGGCCCTAGGGCCATTAACCTAGTAACCTCCTATGAACCTAGAGCCATTATGGGCGTAGCCTCATATGTACCTATGAAAGTAAGAACCTATGCAGGGCTGCCAACATCTTTTCTCGCACATGGCCTGCTGATGTCATGTACTACACGTTTAGCTGCAGTCTTGTAAAAGTCAGAATTGTGCTGTGGCACTTGCATTATGTAGTGTCTTCTGCAGTCTGTGTACTTAAACAGGTATGGGTTCTATTCTCACTGCAGTCAAGTGTGTGTGTGTGTGTGTGTGTGTGTGTGTGTGTGTGTGTGTGTGTGTGTGTGTGTGTGTGTGTGTGTGCTTTTGCCTGACATTACAGACAGCCTTTTACAGCAGCATGTGGGACACTGTTATTACCATATTCTCAACAGACAATGCTGATGTCATCAGCTATATCAGATTATTGGATATGCAGCCATCCCACCAGGGCATGGTCAGACACTGCCCTGGAGGCCAAGCAGATGTCACCTCATCCTATACCAGAATGATTACAGTGGCATGTCGTTTTATCTATCCACATACATCATGGCATGGTTTGTAGGCCCTGTGTTATGTTGAAGAGAAAGACCTCTGGTCTCTCCAGCTGTTGCATGTGTCTGATAAGGTACATGCAAAATAAAGCATTATACTGTATTACTGTTCTGATGAGGTTTGACTACAGTGCTATCATACAATCCTAAGATCTGAATATGATGGCGTGACTTATGATGTGCTCCATACATTTGTATTGGAAAAACATTACAGAGAGAAGTTAGAAAGTAATGACACACATTGCACTTTCTGACTTCACAACCCTTACAACAGCACTGACTATAAACTTGTGAAATTATGATGCTATCAATGATGTAACTTGCCAAGGTCCAATGTAAGGCAAAGGTACAATGACCAGTTCAACAACACAAATGCAGATATACTATGCACTAAGTTAGCTATGCACCCTGAGCATCAGATACAGCTTTTGTATCCCCGGATCCAAAATATAAAAAACAGGAATATGGCACAATTATCACTTGCACAGGGTGGTATGTGAGGGTCATTACAATGAGTGAAGTTAGAAAGTAATGATACACATTACAGTTTCTGACTTCACAACCCTTACAACAGCATTCACTATTTCTGACTTCACAACCCTTACAACAGCATTCACAATAAACTTGTGAAATTATGATGCTATCAACTGTATAACTTGCCAAGGCCAATATAAGGCAAAAGTACAATGAGCAATTCAACAACACAAATGTGGATATACTAAGCACTCAGTTAGCTATTCACCATGAGCATCAGACACAACTTTTGTGTCCCTGAATCCAGAGATAGAAAACATGGATATGGCACAGTTATCTTCACTTGCACAGGGTGTTGTGTTGGGGGGCAGTAAACCTAGGCTGACACAAAAGGTCAGTGAAAGTGTGTGAGTATGAAGGAGAAGACAGTAGACATTGGGATAAAACAACAAATGGCCAGTGAGAGAAAACTGAGTAACTGTTGTGTGTGTGTCTGTATGGGTCCTGTAGGTGAAATTGGTGTGTAAGTGTGTGCATGAACACAGCCAAGCTATGTGCTAGCTCTACATCTTGGCCTGTCAAACAGATGTGAATCATGCATGATAGAGGAGGGAGTTCATCGTTGTCATCCCTGGCCATGAGAACTGGCTCTGCCAGGAGATGCACTGACACCTCCACTCCCAAAGTCAGATGCAGTGCTGCTACCTGGACATGATCAATGTCTGCTGAACAAGCTCCCTTCACAGGGACACCCAAGACAACGACCCCATGGCCTGCCACATTTGGGTGTGGACAGCACACTCATGATGGAGCATTGGAAGTACAGCCACTCTGGGGGCATGTTCTAGAGTGGCCATGTTGGCTGACAGCAGATGATGTGGCTGACCTATGCTCACTAGGATGCTGTTCCCCTCCCAGCAGATGTTCCATTACAGACACTACTCATTCCATGACAGACACCCCTTGGTCCATCACAGACACCTCTCATTCCAGTGTGTCATTCATACAATCCAGTGAATCGACAAAATGGTGGAGGCAGTCACACATGTCAGACTGTGCCACATCCACAACCCTAAGCATTTGTGTGGAGCACCTACAGGAACGTGCCTGTGTCTCCATGCTGGTTCTAAACATCCATTGATTGGCATGGGAAGTGACACCTGCACCAGGTGAAGGAGGGACAGCAGGCCTCCTCCAAGCACCCCTATCAATCCTCCTGTGTGGCACCTCACCCATGCTTTGGCTACAGCCAGACTCAACAGACACTAAAGCCACAATAAACACACTTCCCTAATCAATGTCCTCACCCTCCACCTGTCCAATATCTGTGGGCTCAGTGGACTGGGTACGTGTAAGCCTACTGACTGTGTCCATTGGAAATGCAGGGGATGGCTGTATGTCAACCTCTGTGTCAAATTCAACCTCTGCACCCCTTGACTTTGCCTCAGTTTGGCCACCATTATCAGAGTATGCTGAGACACTGACATCAGGTGGCACAGGGCTCACACTCCCGCTATCATGATCACCTGTGATAAAAAGAAAGAAACACAAGAATACATTAATACCTGTGCTACTATAGTGCAATATGCTAATAAACTAACAGCACTGCCACTATTGCAGACAGTACAGCAATACACCCAACAGGCCTAAGATGACATACTACAATATTTCTTTAAATTGACCTACAGTAATGACATAAAATTACCATCTGCAGGAGGCATACTTTGCTGTATTCCTGACGGTTCTGGAAGAAGTTAAGCAAGATGCAAGGGCAATATCATCACATTTAACAGTAACATGGGGGTAATACATTTACTCCTTTATATGTGCATTAACTGTACTGTCAACAAGAATGTGGATGACAGCTCCAAACTAAGCGTATAACTGTAGCAATCCTCAATCTCCCTCCAAAAAAAAAGATATGTGACACAGAATAAACATTCATTTCTATTTCAATAATTTTACTATACAACAGTATTCAACTGTTCAGATAACAAAACCTACCTGGAAGCTCTTCCTGTGATATGCTTGCTGTCTCAGAAGGTGTGGTGCCCATATCCAGCACATGAAGTACTCCACTCTCCTGTGAGCTGTCAGGATCTTGTATATTTAACAGGAACTCTTCATTGGGGGTAAGAGGTGGTTCCATAGCAGGCTTTCCCCTGGTAAACCTTCGGTCATGGGCAACTGCAGCTGCTCACCTCCATGCAGTGGTTATCATGTCAGTGGCCCTGTGGTGCACCTGTTTATATGTTCTGTTGTGGCTGCCTGACATCGTGTATGGTCTGCTGCCATATTTGCAGCCTCTGTGCCATATCTGCACAACCTCTTCCCAGGAGAAATGCACCATGCTGCAGAAAACTCAACAATAATTTAATTTTCAGTATCACTGAAGGGGAGGTCTCTGTGGATGGACACACCTCACTAACATAGTTGTAGGTGTCATAAAAGACAACAGAATGATACTACACATAAGTATCACATAACTACAAGACAACTGATTCCAGATAAAACAGAAAAAAATAGCCACTCTGTATTATCCACTAGAGAAACAAAACACTCTACAGATGTGAAGTACTAACAACAAGCAGGATGCAAAACAAGGAGAGTAACAAGAGCAACAATACCTTGATTGTGCTACAACAGTAACTGAAAACTCACCTTTGCTCCCCCTCCAAAAGAGGAGTCCATTCATTTGTGCTATAACAGTAACTCACCTTTGCCCCCCAAAAAAAGAACAAGTATTCTTGTGTGTGCCATAACAGTAACTCATCTTTGCTCCCTCCCCACAAAAACACTGGCAAATGATCCATTTTGCTAACAAAACATCTTTGAGATGATAAAAGTGCTATCAAAGGATCTGTCCCTGAAACATCTGTACATATTTATCACACAGGATTCCATTTTTATGTATTGTCAGTCATGTGTACCTCTGAAATGGCTTGACAAATAAACCCTGAAATGTTACACTTCTAACTAATGCATACAGATAAAAGTGTAAACGCCTTTGCTTCACATTATTCATAAATACATTCCAGCATATGTATTATGTAGGTAACTAAATGTAAGCATACCTGCTGAAGTTCCATACTCCTCTGTTCAGATATATCTTGAAGAAAAAGTTTTTCTGCAGTCTTGCAAACATATAAATAACAACTCTCCTCACCATCATTTTGGCTACACATTTTCCTTTTTATAATGGAGCAGATTATTAATGGATTGCATCTTAGTCTGTTTCATAGACCTAATTACAGCATAAGCAGCTGAACTGCATGCTAATCAGCCAATCTGCTGGAGCTATTCAACAAGCTCATAGGTTCATAGGTTTATAGGTTCATACTAGGCTATCTGCCCTAGGGCATTTATAAGCCTAGCCAGAGTATGTTTGGCTTTCGCCACCCATTTTAAATTAATTTTGCTATGCCCTTTTTCGAGGTTAGTATGCTGTGCCTCTGTCTAACAGTGAAACAGAAGGGATACCCGGGGTAAACCTATGATCTCCCATCCACTCATCAAGATTCCTCTTGAAGAGAGTCAATGAGGGACTCTGCCTAACCTGGACTGGGATTTTATTCCAGAGTGAAGGGAGCCTCTGGGTTATGAATCTGTCCCTCCAGCATGTCCTATTTATTTCAGTGCTGAGGTTCAAGTCTCTCGAGCACGTAGCTCGATGGGATTTGGATTTTCTGAGGTGCAGCATGTCCATTAATTCCGGGTTGGACATGGCTTTATACGTCAGACAGAGATCGCCTCTGAGCAGGCGGTATGCCACTGAGTAGAGCTGGAGTTTCTTTAACTGGGCAGCATATGGCATCTGTTTGAGCCCTTTGATCCTCTTGGTGAGGTACTTTTGGGGTCTTTCCAGTTGCTGCAGGTGTCTGGTAAGGTACATCCCAAAAGGGGCATTGTACTCAATTATGGGCCTGATGAGGGATGAGTAAAGAGGCACGATGAGCTCCCTGATCTAGATGTGAATCCCTTCATGATTAGGTGGGCTATATAAAATGTTTTTCTAACCACTTTGGCCACGTGGTTGTCAAATGAGAGATTGCTATCAACTTGGGTCCCCAGGTCCCTAATTACTTCTTCTGTACTTAATGGATTACCACCTATTTGGTAATTTGTGGGGACTTTGTTTTTGCCAAAGGGGATGACTATACACTTTTTGGTGTTTAGCTTGAGGCCATGGCTCTGGCACCAGTTGTCTGTTTCTATGAGGCCCTTTTGGAGGATGCTTGTGTCGGCTGGAGAGTCAATTATGGTGCCCAGTTTGAAGTCATCTGCGAACTCGGTCAGCCACAGTCCTTCTGTGTTTGCTTGTACCTCCGAGAAATATATACCGAACAAGAGAGGTCCCAGGACTGAGCCTTGTGGGATGCCACTTGTAACTGGTTTGGAGTCTGACATGGCTCAAGCAATTCTAACCATGTGGGTTCTGTCCTTGAGCCAGTTTGAAACCCATCTAGTGACATAGGGGTTTATATTTAAGCTTGTGAGCTTATCTATAATGCCCTAGTGAGGTATTGTATCGAAGGCTTTTGTGAGGTCCAGGTAGGCTGTGTGGACCACCTTCCCCTCGTCAATGGCCTTGGTGACTGTTTCAAAGAAATTGACCAGGTTTAAGAGGCAGGATCTGCCCTTAACAAAGCCGAACTGGGTAGGATCCAGTGTCTGTAGGTCCCCAATATCTTTATTTATGAGGGCCATGACGATCCTTTCCATAGCTTTGCAGACCAAGCAAGTCAGGCTTATGGGGCGATAGTTTCCAGGATCCATTGAGGCACCACCTTTGTGGAGAGGGACCACTGTTGCTGTACGCCACTCTTTGGGTACATATCCTGTAGTAAGGCTGAGATTGAACAGTAGTTTTATGTTTGGGTTTAGCTCTTCTTGGAGTTCATGTAGGATGCACCCCAGGACACTGTCTGGTCCCATTGATGCTGTGTTTTTTGCTTTGGAGAGAGCGGCTCTTACCTGAGCATCTGAGATGTCAGGGGGGCAGCACTCTGCTGGGATAGATGTTTGTCCTTTTGGTGGGGAGGGGGGGGGAGAAGTTTGCGCTGAACCTGTCAGCTAGGATGTTGGCAATGTTGGTGGGTTTGGTGCATTTTTTGTCATTTTGGACTAATTCTGAGCATATCTGGGAATTCCCACCCAGGTTCCTAACATAACTAAAGAAAACCTTGTGATTATCCTTAGTGTCCTGTGCAATTTTTCTCTCGAAGCTGGCCTTAGACGATTTTATGAGTGCCCGTAGTTTTTTGCTAATACTGATCAGAGGTGCCTTCCCTTTTTGGGATTTTGTTCTATCATGTAGTAGCTTCCTCCTTCTATTGTATAGTTTGTTTATGGCTGGGGTCCACCAGACAGGATGTCTGCCTTTGGAGGATTGGGTCTTGGTTTTATTTGGGATTGCATGATCCATCCATTCCTGAAGGTGTTCATAGAATGTGTTTATAAAGGATTCTGCGGTCTGGGCTGTATTTTCCACAGGCCCAGGGGCTTTGAAGGATTCCACCTCGGTTTTGAGGAGTGTGAAATTTGCTTTAGAGAAGTTTTTCACTGTGGTTTTCTGGGCAGGGGGTGGGGTCAGGATGTGAATATCCAGTGAGATTAGTTTATGGTCTGATCTTACCAGTGAGGGATATACTTCTGGTCTGGAGCATAGAGTCCCCATGTTGGTGATGATCAGGTCCAGTATGTTTTCCCCTCTTGTGGGAGTAGTAACAAGTTGTTCCATAGCATTTGAGTTTATAAATTCTAGGAACCTTTGAGCTAGGGTGTTGGAGCTAGAGTAATGCTCCCAGTCTATGTTTGGGTAGTTGAAGTCGCTCAATATAATGATGTTTGGAGAGACCTTCATATTTTCCAGTGTTCTCAGGAAGGCCGAGTGGGGTTCCTGGGTTTGGGAGGGTGGTCTGTAGCAGGCTATAAACTGGAAGGCAGTTTTACCCACTGTTAGTTGCACATGCATAGTCTCTGATGCTTTGTGCTGTGTCAGATTTGATGAATATGCTTCACCTCAAAAAATCTAGATCCGTCAGAGCCACAAGGGCGGGAGACTTAAACCCCCACACACTATTATTAAGGACGGCTGGAGGGATAGATTCATCACCCAAAGACTCCTATGCTGTGGAATAAAATGTATATGTGAGGCAGAGCACGCTGGCCTTGTTCAAGAGAAATCTTGACCAATGGATGGGAGATCGCAGATATACCCCAGGGATTACCTCAGTGTCACTGCTCAACAGAGGCACAGCAAAATAATGGGTATAGTTCCCCATACTAAAGGGGTGGCGTAAGCCACAAAACTATGGGCTAGGCTTGTAAATGCCCTCGGGCAGATAGCCTAGTATGAACCTATGAACCTATGAACCAACCTGGAGGTGTGGGTATCTTTGACGAATATTGATACTTCCCCCCTCCTTTTGTTGTTCAGTTCAAGTTTTGGGGCCGAAAAGCATGTTATGAGGTATAACCTGGTAGTGGTGGGGTGCTCTCGGGAGCCTTGAACCAGTTTTCTGTTACTGCACAGATATCGATGTTCTCCATGCTAAGGAGAGTTTCGAGTGCATGCATCTTGAGGTTTAGACTTCTGGCATTGAGTAGCATTACTCTTAGTTTCTTATCCCTTGTGATACCTATGGAGGTGGGTTTGTCTTTTGAGCCTTGCCTAAAAAAGGCACTATGGGCATAGCAAGAGCCTTTGCCAATATCCAAAAGCCCAGGGGTGACAGGTGCAAGCTGTCCCTAGCGAAGCATCGTGGCTTGTCGAGCATGTCATCCCAGGCTGACAGGCATTGGATCCCCTTTGAATGACACCAATACTTAAGCCAATTGTTGAAACTGATCATCTTGTCTTCATATTGTGGCATCATTCTTGGTGAGGGTAAGATGCTACTCAAGGTCAGGGTCATACCGGCCTGGGCTACATGCTCAGAGATCTCCTCTATGTCTCTTTTCATGTAGTCCAGAGAGGTACGTCTCAGGTCATTCACACCAGCATGGACAATGACTGAGTCATATTTGTACTTGCCTTGGAGTGACCTGAGTGCGTGTGTTATGTGGCGGATCCTAGCGCCCGACAGGCAGCTCACCGTGACCTTCTCCTTGTTCAGCCTGGTGAGCGGGACGTCAGTGTGCCTGATGATAGAGTCACCTATTACAAGTGTATCAGGTGTGTTGTTTAGCCTTAAGGGCTGTGACTGTTCGGCACACTGGCTTTGTGCGTTATGTGTTGCACGTGTTTTGTTTTGGGGTAGCGATTGCTTGGGTGTCTGCTTTGGAGGTCTCTGCTACTTAAGCAGATTTTTATTTAGAGCCTGTGAGTATGTTTTTGTGTGTTTATGTGTTTGGTTTGCTGTCGTGGTAGGTCTATGTGAGACTGGAATTGTAGTGAGTGTGGTTTCCTTCTCCTCCTGACTGGTTATGCCAGTACTGAGTTGAGAGAGCTTAGCCTCCAGTTTGGCTATATGGTTGCATCTCTCACATGTGTTGGAATTTGTTGGGAGGAGGAGAGGGTTGTCTGTGTACATGAGGCAGGTGTAACATTGCCTCAAGATTCCCAGATTCACCAGCTGGACCAGAGAGGAGATTGACAACTGACCTTTGGACATGCTAGAATAGTATTGGGAATTCCTTTATAATTGAAAAAAGGGGCTAATGGGGAACAAGGTACTCAAGGGGAGTTTGTGAGGGTGTAGTGCTTTTAATTTTTTAGTGTTGACTTAGTGAGCAAGTGCCAGGTAACTTAAATGCAATGTGTTACAGGTAACTTAAATGCAAAAATGACAAACAGTAACTTTCTTTCAAGTGAACCAAGGAAATAAGTACAGTAAGCAATGCAGATGTCACTAGGGATCCACAGAAGCGCTGAAAAGCCGCGTTTTAGGTGTAATTAGCGTTTCAGGGAAATAACAAGCAAACAAACAAAGCTAGATTCAGCAGGCCTGGATCTAGTCTGTGCTACAGCAAACAAGGTGTACCAATTTCTGTAAGAAACAGTTCAAATATGCAGGCACTATAAGCCTTTAACCAGAAATTCCCAGCTCAGAAGGGCAGAGTCCAGCTATAAAGCATCCATGTAGACTCCATGCTTGTTTTTCTTGAGGACTTCAAAAGTTGTGGAGTACAGACACAGACAGTCTATGCAGACAGAATATTAGAGGCTGCTGCTGTTTTAATCCATTTATATGTGCTAGAGGCTGAAGCCAATGCTGCTTCTGCTGACAATAGGCCTAGGCTGAGAAGGAGAAGAGTTTTCAGGCTATGTTTAACTTATCATAACCTACATGGCATGGAATCTGTAGAGCATAGAGACACACTACAGGAACTCTGTGACCTCTGCCTCCCTCAACTCAAGGCCAGAGCCAAAAAAGTTAAACCCATCCCAGTGGAGACTATGGTATGTGTAGCCCTTAGAATCTTAGCTACAGGTACCTTTCAGAGACCAAAAAGAGACATCCTGGGGGGTGTCACAGGCATCAGCATCAAGGATCCTCCACCAGTTCCTGGATGCTATTCTCCAACATGCCAGTGAGCACATATATTTTCCTCATAGTTCTGAGGAGAGGGGCAGCAATATGCAACCGTTCTACCAGGTAGTGCACTACTCTGAAGTATTGGGTGCCATATATTGCACTAATGTAGAAATGAAGTCACCACCTGGGGAACAGGGTAAGGTCTACATTAACAGAAAGGCCTACCATTCTATCAACTGCCAAGTCATGTGTAATGAATTATCTTGAATGTTTGTGCTGGCAACCCTGGCAGTTACCACAACTTACATATCTGGCACACCTCCCAACCATACCAGATGTTTGCTGTGGGGGTATTTCAAGGGGTCATTTACTGGGGGATGCAAGCTATGCACTGGAACCATGGCTGATGACACCCATCAGAATGCACACACACCCACAGAAGATTATCATAATGAGGCACACACTCAAACTAGAAATGTCATACAGTGTGTGTTTAGACTGCTGAAATTATGGTCCCAGTGCATAGATACGCTCAAACCAGAAATGTCATAGAGCATATGTTTGGGCTGCTGAAGTCACAGTTCCATTGCACAGATACATCTGGGGGAGCCCTGCAGTACAATCCACAGACATGTACCAAAATCTTAACAGTATGTGCCATGCTCCACAACATAATCCTGAAGAAACAGCTGCAGCAGGATCAGCAAGGGGAAGGGATAGACATCCCACCACCAATGCCAAGGTCACCACAGCTACAGACAGATGAGGAGTGAGAGGGGTGAACCACTAGCTGCTTTGGGTGTAGGCAAACATAGATGTGCTCAGTATGTCCTTGCACTGGCTAAGAGACAATGCATAGCACACTCACTTACCACCTAGGGGCTTAAAACCTTCCTCCTACTCACAGACATATAGTAACATTGATGCCAGGCAACTCACACAATCTTTACCTCCCCATGTATTGGCTGTGTACTGCTTGCATCAGACAGACTCAGCCCTGAACTAACACTGTGGCAACTGCTATATTTACAAGGTAAGTCCTGGACCTGGAGTGTATTTTTTTAATAATATTATGGCATATCCTTGTATTTCATCACTTTGTACAGTAAGCAAGTAAAATGTGGGGTATTTGTACAGAAATAACCTTAACATGTGACAGCAGAGACGTATTTGACTTATATGTGTCCATTAGTAAGTAGTAGGCCTCAGGCATCAAATATTCACACAGTCATTCCTCTCAAAAGTAGTGATGATCACTGCATGCCCTCAGTTTAGCACCATACATTTGTACTGGAAAATAATTAAAAAGATAAGTTAGAAAGTAATGATACACATTGCAGTTTCAGAATTCACAACCATCACAAGATCAGACATCAGGCAGGATGCAAAACAAGGAGACTAACAACAGCAATATACCCTTGTTTGTGCCATAGCAGTAACTCACCTTTGCCACCCACCACACAAGTACAGTCCATTCTTAGTTGTTCCTTAACAGTAACTCACATCTGCTTGCTCCAAAAGAGCAGTCTGTGTTTGTTTGTGCCATAACAGTTCCCCCCTCAAAAGAACTGTGTATATGTGCAATAACAGTAACTCACCTTTGCTCCCCCCCAAAAAAAAGAGCAGTCTATGCTTGTTTGCACCATGCAACTTGCCCTTCCATTGTTGGCAACTGCATATGATATTATTCCCAGTCAATATCCTCACACATTTTAAGACCAATGATACAGAATGGCTTACACACTGCATGTCTCAGAGTACTGGTCAGATAACTGATGAATGACCAAGAAACACAGAAAGATAAGACAGAGCTATATATTTGTAAGCAATAATCATAAGAAGTTGTGTGATTACTAAGTGCACTAAGTCCAAATATACTAAATATAATAAATGTACAAATAACAGTTTAGGGTTTGATATCAATGTACATACTGTTGCAGTTGGTTGTGTGAAGAATGAGTTCAGTTCTTTGCTGCAAAACTGTTTATGTGGCAAAGAGGGATAAGGCACCCATCCTGTGTTCTGAAGGTGCATTAGAGTGAGAGTTCTAATGCAGATCTATGTAGAAATATCTCATGTATAGTAACATTTTGTAGTGTGTATGTCATAGATTGCTTTTCCTCATTTCAAGTATTTCTCTCTATTTTAATTTTTTTTGCCAGTGTTTGTGCGATGCTGCTCTTAATGCAAACAGTTGACTCTGCTTATCTTGTTTGTGCAAAGTGAAGCAGTGTGCAAAGTGGACCTCCCAGGAAGCAGACAGGACCCAGACAGCCAAAAATAAAAAGAGGATGCCTTCAGTTAATACTACTGTGCATCTTGCAAACCCAGTAAGCAACACTACACTGCAGTTAACAGCAACACCTTAACAACTTAATATTTAGATGGGGAATATCATGTAACTAATCCTGTGGCAGCAGGTGTTAAGTACAGTTCTGGAGTCCAGATGGTCCAGGGTTCTAGTACAGGGTATGCAAAGTTTGTTTTACTGTTGTGACATTGCAGTTTATAGCAATGAACTGTAATACAAACAAGTGCTTTTCAACCTTCTTGTGGCATGAGGTGTAAGTGTAGAACTACCATATACATGGTCCTGGGTTTCAATACAGCATATTCCATACACTTTTAATGTTGTTCCACTTCCCATTATAGTCACTGTCACTTATAACACTTGACATATAGTGTTGCTGATACTAATTTTTATAAGTATGAGGGCTGAGACTCTAATATTGCCTCAATTATTTATTTATTTATTCATCTATGTATTGTCCATTTATTATCAAATGTATGACTGTGGGTATAGTGTGTACTATGTTCCTGTAAGCATATTTCTTCTATCTGGAGTGGCATAGCCTTCACATTTGAGTAAGACACTTACACATCTGCCTTTACATCAAATAACCTTGAAATTGCATTGCTTGCCACTGTTGAACACCACTTACCATCACACACTCTGGAGCACTGTGTTTGCTCAATGATGCATGCTGAGCACCATTTTAAAACACTGTACACATTCCCAGTAAATGTGATAACTGGAAATTGGTGGGAAACCATCAGTCTCCATTGCTCTTGATCTGTAGTAGACATGGTAGGCATTTGTGTGGAGGGTCTGAGATTTAGGTCTCAGAGATGGGGTGTCCAGGAGTCCAAGATATTTACTGGACTCCTAGTGAAATAACACATGCCAGGCTGGTGCAGAAGGACTGTTCTAGGAGCCAATTTAAGACAGAGGCTTGGGATAATTTGGCCCAGGTTGTGAACAGTGCCACAAGTATCCCTACACTGGTGAACAATGTAGACACCACTACAGTGACCTCCGGAGGAGGAAGAGGGTAGCCTCAATACTTGGATTGAGGAATTTAGGATGGAGGGCATTCCACAGATGTGTAAGTATCAACTACATGGAGTACTTGTAAGTTTTAAAAGCTGAATATAAGCAAGACTGGTATTCATAATGGTATTCTGTTCTGTTTATTTCCACAGCTGTGACTGAGAGGGAGTGCAATATTAGGACCCATGCTGCTAGACTGGCGAGGCTGAGGGAGGCATGCAGTATGTATGCAGAAGAAGAGTACTGTTATTGTACCCATTAAAAGTTAAAGATAGCTTACTTGGTATTTTATACAGTTGTTTCAAATTGAGCAGGCATATCTGAACTGTAAAAGCAAGTATGCAATCATTAGTCTGCAGCACAAATAAAGATAGCTTGTTTAGTATTTTTATACAGCTGTATCAAATTGAACATATCAATTCCAACTGTAAGAGCAAGTATGCATGTATTAGTATGTAGCATGAACCAAGAGTGCAATATTAGACTTTAGTCAGAGGTGGTGGGTTAAAATACCACACTTCCCAACTATACAATAACTGTTAATTCTTTAATTATGTGAAACCTAAAAGTTTAAAGTAAAAGCTCTATACCAGTGGCACACATGCTCTGCTGTAAACTGTAATCTGGATAACTGGAACATGCATATGTGCAATATATGCACATGTAAAGGAGTACTTGCTGCAAACTGTAGTATAGTGTGCATCTGTTAGGAGCTGCTAGTCTTAAAAGTAATACATTATCTGTTATGGAGTAGTAGTCTTAAGAGTAAAGGTTAAGATAATAGAGTCAAATAATTGTATTAATGCATTGTATGTTACATATGAAGGCACTAATCATATTTTTTCTCTCACCCCAAACCTTATTGCTTTTTATTTATTTATTTATTTATTTTATTTCAACATGTGTTGTCAAAATGTGTCCATGTCATCCATGTGTACCATATCACAAAATGCTCCAAAGCACAGTGGGGTAAGGCCTGCCCCACAGGATACACCTGCCCCCACTCCACCGGCCATGGCACTGTTGCCAGCAGATCTGACCTAACCTACACTACCTAGTTGGATGCCTGCCAGACTCCCTTAGTGGCCATTCTCCAACCTTTCTTTAAAGAAAACGCATACATACTCAAAGTAACATCAACTACAAATTCAGCCATAATACAAACAGTTTCTCCCCCTCTACCTTTAACCTATTATTTCAGCAATGGGACTTAAGACCACTTAAACACCCCCATCTAGACCTGGCTGTCCAATATTTTAGCAACACCTACCTTAACATACTTAATAGTCTTTCTCTTATTAGAAAAGTATGCCAAAGAGCCAAGCAACTACCTTGGCTATCAAATGACAAAAAACTGCTACTTAAATGTAGAGCTAGAGCATGGTCAGCTTACCAGACTACCAAAGATACATCCAACCTCTTAGCATATAATTAGCTTCAGAATTTAGCTAAAAACAAATCAAAAAGAAAAAAACAAACCTACTTCCAGACCAGTCAACAAAATCACCTAAATAACCCCCAAAAATTCAGGCAAGGCATTAACTACCTCTTTAGCCTCGGTCATACCCCAACCCCTGCCCCTAGCTCTAACAACAGCTCTGACCCTACTGCTACTCAATTCAGCTCCCAATTTATTAATTCCATAACCAACCTACTGGGCACCCAGGCCATCCAACCAGTTACCCTTCCTACTCCTGCTCAAGATAACCCCAACCCCCTAACTTTTAATACCATTCAAACTAGCTACATAAAAAAAAACCCTAACCAAATTAAAACCCTGCAGTCTTGGTGCTCACCAACTTCTTAATGACTTTCTACAGATTGCTGCACCTTCTATCACCTACCCCATATCTATCTTTTTCAATCATTTCATTATAGAACAAAACATTCCTCTTCTCTGGAAAGTATCACATATCATTCCCCTCCAGAAAGGTGGACCCTCCAGGGAACTAACCAACTACTGTCCTATAGCCATCCTCTCCCCCTTGCAAAATTCTTAGAAAAATGCATCCACAATCAGCTCCACCACCTCCTTAGTCACAACCTGCTATCTAGCTCTCAGCATGGCTTTTGACGTAAACATAGCACTAGCACAGTTCTAATATCTTTCACCAACACCATTAATTATCTCCTAATGAAGGTCACTCTGTCTCTTCTATCTTTCTTGATATGTCCAAAGCCTTTGACATTGTTTCCCACCAACTACTAGACAAACTCTCATCTTATGGCCTCACTACTGCATCCCTAACCTGGTTTCATAGTTATCTTTCCAGTCATCAGCAAGCAACTAAATGGGCAAACAGTCTCTTCTCCCTACTTCCCATCTCAGTCGGTGTACCCCAAGGTTCCATTCTTGGTCCCTTTCTCTTTACCATATTTACTAACAACCTCAGCTCAGCAATGCAGCTGGCCCACATTGTCCAGTACACTAATGATTCGACACTTATATGCTCAGCCCCCTCACCACTAGAACTTCAAAGAATATGCAAACTTCCATTCAAGATATAGAAAAATACCTCTCAGAGCAGCAACTCATACTTGACTCAAACAAAACTAAGATTATAGTCTTCAGAAACAAAATATCCAAACCTAGCCAATCCCTTCTCACAATCCGTTCCTCAAACAGAACCAAAATAGAACCCACTAACCAGACTAAACTTCTAGTTGTTACAATAGATGAGAATCTAAAATTTGACAAGCATATTTCTCTGACTATCAAGAAAGTTTACACCAAACATGGCACCCTCTATAGGGCTAAACCATACCTTACTCAGAGTGCCAGACTAGCCTCTACTCAGTAACACCTGCTTTCCACCCTCCTAAATAGACCTCAAAAGAATCAAAAGTACCTACCATATGGAAACAATCTCACATCACCCCCATCCACAAAGGAGGCAACTCTTTTGAATCATCCAGTTTCCATCCTATGTCCATCTTGTCACCCATATCCAAAATTCTTGAGAGAGGTATCCATTAGCAGGTAGTGTAATATCTATTACAAAACAATCTTTTAACAAAAATCCAACATGGCTTCTGACCCAGCCACAGCACAGCTACAGCTTTATTATCCTTTACAGACACTGTGAACAAGGCCAGAGATGCAGGATGCTATACAGCTTCAGTATTCCTTGCTCTCTCCAAGATCTTTGACACAGTGTCTCACTCCTTACTATTGAACACACTGTCTAACTTAGGCTTCTCACATAACACAGTAAAATGGTCCAATGAAATCTCACCCTTTCTCTGCAACCCTACTGGACTCCTTCAAGGCTCCATCCTCGGACCCCTACTCTTCAACATTTTCACAAACTTTCACACTGCTTCACCCTGGAACCCCCTTTCATTATGCTGATGATTCCACCATAATCTGTACTGCTCAATCACTACCAGAACTACTTTCAAAAACACAACAGTCCTTTACTGCAGTCGAATCCTGGCTAAGAAATGCCCAACTCTTTCAATCCAAAGAAGACTAAATTAGTACTCCTTTGCCCAAAAAACATCTCCCCTGTCACTGATCGTTTCAACATCCTTGCATCTGACAACACTGTCATAGAAATAGAGCAGGAAAGCAAACTTCTAAGAGTTATCATTGACAATAAATTTAATTTGACCCCCACATACAGCAAAATATAAAGAAAACTCATCGAAAACTGGGATTCTTATATAGAAACAAACATTTCTTTACTACAGCAACCAGAACTACCCTTGCAAAAACATTTTTACTTCCCTGCCTTCTTTACGGTGTCCCTATCCTGACATTCAAACTTCTGCCTTAAGCAAGATGGAAAAGTGCTACAACAAAGTTGCAAAGTTTGCCACAAACTCTAAATATCGCACACACCACTGAAAACTACTATTAGAACTAAACTGGCTTACTACATGTTACTAAACTCAAGATGTCAACACTAAAAGTGCATATCTTCGTTACTCTCTGTCTTTTAGTCAAATTCTACATTACTGGATTGATCGCACCAAGATGTCCTGGAGTGGGTTTAGAAGTTTGGCTATTAAATACATTACTTCACAAAAACTCCTAATAACAAACACATAAGCATACCTATTACCTAACATTTTGGAATTCCATTTTTGAGCACTAAGCTGGCAATTAAGTTCGCACAAACTAATGTAGTACAGCACTTCTACATGCTTACCCTATACACAAACTAATGTAGTACAGCACTTCTACATGCTTACCCTATACACAAACTAATGTAGTACAGCACTTCTACATGCTTACCCTATACATGCATATTGAAGTCCTTCCTTTCACCATTTTACTTTACCCATATTGTATGGTGGCTCAAGATAAGTATTATATCTCTTCCTTTACTTGATCTGCAAGTTTCAACTATGGCAATTACTTTGTGCTCAGTTACAATATTCACCTTTTTTGCATTTAGAGTTTACAGTAGGTTCTACTTCTAGGGGTTATATTACTTTTATGCAGCACTATTATGCATTTGTATATAGTTAGTTGGCATATGTTCTCGTCTGTATTTCTGCTAATTGCTATACTGCAATTATTTGTGATACATATGTATTGTAAAATCAATAAAATTTCCATTTGGAAAAAAACAAACAAAAAAAAACTAAACTGGCTTGAACTCCCCAACCAACATGTGTTTATTCAGCTATCCACCTTGCACAACCTTATTTTCAAGCTTTCTGCCTGCCCTGCACTAGTCAACCCTGTGACATCTTACACACCAAATTGATCCTTATGACCAGAAGACAAAAATCTCTAAGCTTTCTCAAAACCCACAAGAAAGCCAGGTCACTCGCTGTATTCATACTGTGTGTCTATGCTATGGAATTCACTACCTCTAGCTACCAGGTTTATGCCTGGGCTAAAACATTTCAAAATTTAAAAAAATCATCTAAAAAAAAACATGGCTCTGCTCCTGCATAAAGCCTGTCTAATGCTCAGCTCTTCTTCTTCTTCCAGACTAGCCTCATTTTCCTCTTCTGTCACATTTCACTCCCTCACAGTCTGCAAGATCCTAAGGCTCTCCTAACTCCTTCTCTGTTTCTATACCGTATCCTTAGGCTACTGCTCAGGCTGTAATGCCTCTATTCTTAACTCCTTTCACTGTCTTTCTGGCTATTATTTTCCTAACTGAAACCAACATTCTATTTTTTCATGTACTGTAACAGTCAATGTCATACATTGTACTACCTACATACCATTTTGTACACGATCTACACATAGGCTATGTATACGGTGAGAGTGACTATAATTGTCTATAATGTTTTAACTCTACAGAATTGTCTAGATTTGTAGTATATCTTGTAACATAGTTTATTCTTTCAACTTATTTTTGTACCGCATTTCTCATGTTATCTGTATTATATTGGATTATATTGTATTTGTATTGTACTGTATGTGCAGGTTTTCTCCCTCTGCCTCTGCTGAAAACAGGTTCTGTAGACCCAGTCAGACTAACCCGGTAAATGTCAATTAAATAAATAAATAATCGTGTTTTACTGTTGAAGAAATGGATAACTGTAGTTCTTTCCTACCTCCCTCCTACACATTCCTGTATTGCTTTCCATTTGTTCGTCCCTCTGCTTGCTCCCCGTTTCACCCCTGTTTTATCTTCTCCATTTTCTTTTCTTTAATGCATTATTGCACAGTGGTGCACATTGCATACCAATGTGCAGCAACAGTAATATGAAAGAACTTAAGAGTGTTAGATTCAATTGTATTCAAACCCAGTATCATCTGGCCCCAAAAACGAATGTATACTTGCATTCAGTGCATTAACACCTGCTGCCACAGACTCAGTTAAATAGCAGGTGTATTCCACAGACTAAATACTAGCTATTAGACTCTAGCAATGCTGGTAAAGCAATGGATCCCTTTAATTTTTGGGCTCCATGTTTGCGTGGAGGAGTGCATTGCTCACAAATGGTGAGTGCCAGCAAAAGCTGAAGTTATCCCCCATGCAATGCCACTTAACTCTGCCATTGCATTATCACTCTATAATGAAAAGTACATTAAAGTTTTAAATACACCTGTATTTGAGTCCCCTACCATCTGGTCCAGAAAAAGAATGCATCAGTGCATCAATACATTGCTGCCACAGTGTCAGTTAAGCAGCAGGTGCGTTTCCTAGACTCAATACTAATTGTCAGACTTTAGCAATGCTGATACTGGAATGGTTACATGACATTCACTTATTTACTAATCATTCTTAAGTTCTCCCTTTCATCCATCATGCAATGCTGGGTAAACAAGATAAGCATAGCATTCCTCCATTGCCCGTGATTGTGCGAAGCACAGCATCGTGCAAACACAGCAAATAAATAAATAAATAAAATAAAAAATTGACAGGGAAAACACAATTTGCCAACAAATGAAGAGGAGGTTGGGTGTTAATGAAACAGAACATGTGAATTGGGTGCTGCTTACTTGCATTTCCAACCTTGACAGACCTACATGTAACATTTTGTAAGTCTAATCTGACACACACCCCCAGTGCAAGTATTCACAGTTGTCATCCAGTAAACACAAATACTGAGGCAGTGCATGCATGATTTTTACATCCCCACACAGATCCAAGTTTTTGGAATTCAGCAATAAATGTGATATATGCACCCGTCGCTATTATGTATTGATAGTACATTGCACACAAATAGTGATTCACAAACATGTGTGTTATTTGGCTTCATTTGCAAAACTGTCACAGTGCCTTACTGTTAGCATGATATAAAGCAGTCTTGTCATCATGCACAACACTATTTGCAGCCACATAACTAGTAAAGTAACTCATCAACAACTATAAACCCTGTGGTTGCTGTTATGGAGAGTGAAGCACATCTTGTGGAAGTGAGACACTATCACCACCAGCATGGCACAATACTGTATGTCTATTTTGGGGAGTATAAAGCCAGGGACATGTGATATTGCAGAAATTATGTGCCAATAAGGGGTGGGTATCCTGGATCTTATATAAGGGCACTGGTACAATGCTAACATTGGGACTAAGGTTCTGGTGGAAGGTCCGACAATGGGATGATGTGAACAAGGCAGCTGTGGCTAACAATGATTACAACCTGCAAGTGGAATGGTCTGATGAAACAGCTGCACAGCCTGTAAAACTAAAGGGGGTTTGGGTCACCCACATCTGCCATTACAGAAGCTCCTGTAGAGGTACTGACTGAGCAAGCAGCCTCCTCATTATAGAAGGCAGACATCATGTATCTGAAAGTCTGGGTTCCACCTGTGTACACAGCCCACATAGCATATTTTGCAGCACCCCTGCTGTTGGCATACTCACCATTAGGAGAGAGACACAGGGGGTGTAGTGCATCCATGACTGTCCCTGATATGACTGCAATACTTAGAATCAATCAGATATGCTGTTGCATGCAATATTGTGGCACTGGTAAGCATGATGTGTGGTTTGCAGGACATGCACCAAATGTACAATGACCTGAAGTATAGGCACAAGACGACAACAATAATGCTGTCTAGTTGTGGGCATAGTCCAAGTCATGGATGGTAGCACTCTTCTGGGTCAACAATTGGGATGCCTCCTTGGAGTGCATGCATACAGTTCCACAGTTCTGCTCCTTCCATTCCATACTCCAGACCAGCCCAACACTGCAAGTCAACACAGTAGACACTGGCAATAATTACATCATGACAGACCAACCCCACCACAGGAAGATGTGATCTCTGATTCTCCACAACCTCCTGGAGTACATATCTACAGTGTTCATCTTCCATGACCTTCACCTGTGCAAGTGATGATGACTGTGCTCTGAGTACCCCTAGCTTGAGTAGTTATGGTGATGTGCAATGCACAGTGCAGTCAGTCAGTGCACCTCCCTGCATCATTTTATTGTGTGTTTTTCTAAATGCCTATATTAAATCATCACATTTAATCAGAAGCATGGATATACATGCATTAATAGAAAAGAAATCCACAATATCACTTTCTGCTGTTACTGTCATGCAAATAAGCATGTGCTTTCATTACTCCAATATTACTTAAGATGTTCAGTGCCTGCCCTTAAACCTTATTCTTCCTTCAGAACATTATTCTGCATATGTTGTTCCCACAGATTACATGTATTCCTATAAAATGTGCACCTCTTCTTTTCTAAAGATTCCACCTTTAGTTCTTTTACCTCATATACAATAGTCAATATTTCATTTATGATTGATTTAGATTATGGTTCCCACTTTCTAGCAATTGCTTTTTGGTAAGCAATAACATTAAACTTAGTAAAGTCTTATTATGTCTAAGTAATTGCGGTTGTAATCCCAGCTAGAAAAGAATCCTTTCCTAAGTTACAACAATTTGTTCCCCTAACATTTCTGTCAAAGTACTATACAAGGACTTTTTTAAAATGTTCTAACGCATTACTTTCTAGAAAAAAATATTACTAATCATATCAGTTTATATTGTTACTGTCATGCAGATAAGCACGTACTTTCATTACTCCAGCATTACTTAAAATGTATTTATTTATTTGACATTTGTTAACCAGGTTGGTCCAACTGAGCCGAGGCCCATTTTCAGTGGAGACCCGAGGAGAAAAGCTTCAACTAACAAAATATTTATATTCATACAAATACCAAGTAGTTAAAAATACAATTATATAACATAGAAAATGAAGTGGGTCACTAAAAAGAGTATAACATCCTTACAATGGCATATAATATACAATAAGTATAATAATACCATGTATAATAAGTAAAGCAAAAAAGTTGTATTTCAGTTAGAATAAGTTCATAAAGAGCTAATTGGTTGTGGTAAAGTAACGGTGAGTATAGTATAAGGCGATTAAGTAAGGTAGTTGCTATGTGGGGGCTTGGCATGGACAGGACCAGGTCTTTGGAAGATAGTGTTTTAGCTCTCTTTTAAACTGGTGTTTTTGGGGAATATTTTTTATACTGAGGGGGAGCGTGTTCCAGATGTGAGTTATTTGTACAGGGACTTTCCAATATTCGTATTGGGTTTGTAATTGTCTAGAAGCTGTTTATCAGTGATATGAAGGTGTTGGAGGGGAGTGTATGGAGTGAATGATATATAATTGGGGAAGCAGTATCCGATGAGAAAATTCAGGCCAGAGTAATGTCATGAGTCAAGACAGTGATGGGAATGGTGAGGGAGATTAGTGGCAAATCTGGCTATTTTACAGTATGTTTGCTTGAGTTTACACATAAGAGTAGACTGAAGATTAGTAAGGCAAGGCAAAATGTTCAGTGCCTGCCCTTAAACTTCATTCTTCCTTCAGAACACTATTTTGCAAATGTGGTTCTCATAGATTACATGCATTTCTATAAAATTTACACCTCTTCTTTTCTAAACATTCCACCTCCAGTTCTTTTACTTCATATACAATATTCATTATTTCACTTATGGTTGATTTAGATTATGGTTTCCACTTTCTGATAATTGCTTTTTGGAAGGCAATTA